>NC_056735.1:1714195872-1714413372 GCF_019279795.1 Protopterus annectens | reverse complement strand
TTGCCCTTACTTGTGTAATGGTCGTAGGTCCAACCATCCTAGCAATTTTTGGGTAGTCCCACCAGGGACTATCCTGTGATTGTTTATAAAGTAGACTTAGCACTGGTAGCATCCTGCCTATGGTGTGAGTAGCAGTGCTTTGTTCACCCCTGCCCAGCTGGGTATGACATACACTGACAGCACCAAATAATACTGGAGTTGCTGTTGATTCCCTTCTCATTCTCTTTGTATGCTTTATTGTTACTACATTCCTTCTTCATATATATATATATTTTATATATCTGTACATACACATGCACATGCATCTACATAATTATATACATTTCCTGTGCTGGGTACTGCGTCCACCCGCACAAGCACACTCAGACTTGCTTGCTGGTACTTATATATGTTTTCTACTGCTTATTTGTGCTTACACCTGCTTACTAGTGCCTTATTCATTATGACACTACCACTTTGCATGACATTAGTTAAACATTTCATGTGGTACTCCAGTTCACATTTACATGTAATTATGTAGGTTATACAGCAAAATGACATTCCACATGGAAAATGATTATGTGTGCTATAGTTGGCCTCGAACAGTGCATGCCTGCTCGTTAGGCGGATGTTCTAACCGTTACACTATTGACGTTAATGTTAATTCTGCATGTTTTTCTCTATTTGGTTGATTTTAATGTGTAAGCTACGCTAAGCAGGGGGCAGCAACGTGCAAACATGCTGCGCTTCACTTACACTGTCGATATTGAAGCAATACAAATGTAAAATAAGGACATGGGGAATCTAATTGTGAAAGTTCTAGGATCTGGCTCAACATTCTGCTACATGCTTGTGTGTTTACTACTTTGATTTTATTTCAGTGTTCATGGACACTCTTCTATGCTTAACATATTTTTTTTGTATCCACAGACACTGAATTAATTGCTTACTATTAGAGGTGGGCTCTAATAGTAAGCATAGTAGGTTGTGCAACTGTGGGTGCATGTTTCCGCCTCCATAGAGCACTTGAACATGCCCTCTGTGCTCGCACATGTTTCCTGTGCACATTATGGGTGCGGCAGTGCGCCCCCATAAATATTCATATGGCACTGCTGCACCATCTGTAATGGGGACACTCAGTGCAAGGCTCAAACCGTCCTTGCACTGAGCTTCATGAATCCCAGGGATTTTGTTTCTTCTTGCTTCCTATTTGATAGTGCTAAAGTGTTTTACAGGTAGACCCGACTGTAACAGCATTTTCAGAGAGCTTCACTCTCGAGGTGAATTTCTTGGCATCCATGTCTCCAACACATAATAATAGGGTTATGATCGGAGACCTGATCATACTCATCTCTGTAGTGCATGGGGCTCTATGATTTCACTCTGAAATTAGGAAAAAAGATAAACCTGTTAAGCGCTCCTGTAGTGTGATACCTGATCTTAACAGCACTTAGGGGGTGCTTAACAAAAGTTTGTTAAGGACACTTAGGCACTGTTAGGATTGGGAATCATGCTAGGGACTAACAAGAGAGACTGGCAGACAGCAAACAACAACAGTAAAAATGTGACAGAATGAAGTATCTAACAAATTTTATTAGTTCCACTTAGGGACACCTTGTTTCAGCTTGTTGTCTGTTTGATAGTGCTAAAGTGTTTTACAGGCTTTGAAAGCCAATAAAACACTTTGTCTTTCTCTACTTTTTTTGTAACAGGTAGTACATGGAGCAGGTAAAGCACCCTGTACTGCAAAGAATTATGATTGTATCTCTGATCATAACCCCCTATTATGTTTTCTTGAAGTGGATGCAACATTCACTTCTCAAGCTTCATTTCTAAGGGGAATTTCTTTGTATTCAAGTTTTCAACACATAATAACCTGATTATGAGTGGAGTAACAAATCCTAGAGTAAGAACCATAGTATCCATTCCTACAGTAGCCATAGTGCCCATGCCCAGAGTATCCACAGTATCCATACCTACACTAACCATAGTATCCCTACCTGGGTTCCTATTATATGATCAAAGATGCAGTCTTTCAAATGCATCTTGATCGAACTTGAAAGCACGAAACTGCAAAAAAATGGAAATGGCATATAAGAGATTTCTTTCCCTGGGAAAGAAATTGCTTGGCCATCTCTGTTATTTTGCCGTTTTTATCACTGTAGTGCGATCTCGGAGTTGGTATATTTAAGTAGGGGTCATAGGGGGCACAGCCTTCCATATCAAGAGGTATGGGGGGGCAAAGCCCCTACTTTATGTAATGTTTTAAAGTTTTTTTCTTTTCTTTTGTGGAACAGCAATTTTTTTCACTTGGAAAAAAAATCGCTGTTCTAAGTGTTTGGGATGTAGGCTTTTGCTTACATGGGGGTCGATAAATCAGCGTTTGCTTTTTTAAGTGTTCGCTGATTTAATACAGACACCCCTACCCATAGTAGTGGTAGTACTCATGTAGCCATAATAACCAAACTCTTAGTAGCCATAGAGTGTATACCTGTGGTAGCCAAAGTACCCATAGTGCTATAGTGGCAATGACCACAGTTGCTGTAGTACCTATTTCTGTAGTACTAATAATAGTACCCATCCTGTAATAGCCATTGTTCCCTTACCTCCTAGTAGCCATAGTACTAATACACTGAGCAGCCCAGTTCCTATCCTAGTATGTATCTTCTCCCCACCACCTGCACCATTTTAGATTTTTTTTTTAATTGTACGATGTTAGACTGTGCAGCTTATGGGTAGAAACAGGGAAGCATAAAACATAACTCAGAATTTAATTATGTAGCCTTTTTCATTAATATTTAATTCCAAAATCTACTATACCAGATTTTAGACAACAAGTCAGTTAAAAGAATTGGTGACAGCAATAATTTATTTCATGTTAATATGAAGGCAAGTGTTATGTGTCAGTGATAGCTCTGTATTGTATGGAAGTTGGTCCTGTACACCAGGCACAGCCTGCGCTGTCAGTACAAGTGCAATGAACAGCAAGCATAGCTAGCATGCCAGCTGCTGCCACACTGTGGCACAGCGTTGAAATGGTTACACTATAGCAACACATAGATCAGTAGCCACCAAAGAGGGTACAGAGTTAATTGTCAAATGGAATGGACAGTTATATACACACACACAAACACACACACACACACACACACACACACACACACACACACACACACACACACACACACACACACACACAAACATACACACACTCACTGATCCACATGTATACCTGTAGGTGTATACATCTTGTCAACGGACTGAATAAATGGCAATACCTGGAAACATTCATATGATAGGAGATGAAGATGTTACCACAGGCCCTAAGCTCACATAGCAAGCATATCCTTCAGAAGGGTAAAGCAGACATGGCTTCCCATCACTAGATGTGGCAGGGACAGGTGCAGATCATAAACTCAGCGGGCAGCCACAATAAGACATTAATGTAGGTGGGCTGTGTAGAGTCACCAAGAAGTTTCTGTATGCCAAGACCAATGTACAGGACATTGCCAGAGACAGGAAGACTTCTAGCAATGGACCACTGAGAGAAGCATCTCACAGCCATAAATAAATTCCTGCTATCACTCACTGAGGAATTTGAGAGATCCCTCATTCCTGGTAGTGACTTGGATGTAGAACCTGGGCTGGTGAAGACTGAATGAATGTCTGTAGGGGTTGTACCCTGTGAGTAGTAGCACACATTATTCCTCTAGGACAGTGACTTTCAACTGTGAATGATTTACTCAGACATGCATATGGGAATATCTGTCATCAAGGGCATCAGGGCTGCAATGGCAGCAAACTGTGCCACAAGGTACACATGCACTCATAGGCTATGCATAGGATTGGCATGTAGCAGTCTGTGTGTCACATGGTGGACAGCATCACAATATGTCCACTATTGCCACAGGTATGTTATCTGTATGCATTCACAAGTTCCTCTGGTAGAGGCTCCAGCACAACAGATCAGAGCATGCCCAATGTCAAAGGTTCATTGTTGGCTGACAATGACAGCACTATGCTCGTGGCACAGCTCAGTGACACAGTGGCACTGTCAGCAATGATGCAATGATAACAGTGGATGGCACACTCACATCACCCACAGCTGATGATGAAATGGAAAGATGAACCACTGGTAACTCCTATTTTCAGTGATGTATGTGTCATCCATGTAATCCCTTTCTGTGCTACATAGGCTTTTCCACTGCAGACAGCATTAGAGGCCTGCAGTGCCTATGTGGTACATGCACCCAGAAGAGGGGAAAGTTTAGGAGGTGGCCATTTGCTACCATGACTCCAGAACCATCCCTAACCCAGTTGTCACTCTGGATATCAATCAGCGAATGTACAAATCAGTGGTCCTGGCACTAGTGGCCACTACTCACACCATGTCAGAGATGTTTAGTGTGCTACATGGCCTGCATAAGGAACTGCACCCACTGGAGGAATTGTGGGGTATCCTGTAATTTCATGCATACTGAGTGACATGGCATATAGAGACCTGAAGCAAACACAAATGGTGAAGGTGTTGGTGGCTGTTGCTGCAGCCATTGTTGCAGCCATGAGAATGCAGGCACCTGGCAGCTATAGCAGTATTAGGAAATGAATGTGTGTTGCACACTCACACACTAGGATTACACAGATAGAACAGAGATTCATATGGTGCTGGCTGATGCTCTTCTGGCTCCGTTGGTACACCCCAACATGCTATCCAACTAGGAGCCCACAATTCAGTGCTAACAGACTTCCCTGTAGCCCTACCATAAACACCATATACCTGTCCCTGTTGCTAGTGTCATGAATGACAATATTCTATAGGAATGCCACATGGGGCCACAATGAGGTTCCCATACATGCTCCTGTCATGTTGTGTCATCCTCTGGACAGCATGCCTTCATTCCTGATATGGGAGGGCACATGGCACATCCAGATAGCAAGCATTCTACCCATAGAAGCCCCACCCTGTCACTAGAGAATGTGAGACCTGACTCCACTCCCAACTTCCTAGCCATGTGCATAGCTGCTGTATCCACCCCCAAGACCCTTCCACTTATGCTAACATTGCTGTTCCCTGTTACTGTAATCTGCCCAATCTGTACACGTTATTGTGAATATACCCTACCCATTCCTGTACCCTCTGTGTTTATGTTAATATCAAGAACAAAGCATTGCCAGTCAATACACTGTACTACATAGGCTGGTTGTGTTATGTCCCTTGTGATGACCACAGTTGTTGACCAGCCCCATGTCTCTGCCAGTGTCATGACATATTACATCCACCTCTGCCTCATATGGGATAACACCACAGCTAGTTCCTATGATGACACCTCACCCACCTCCTCCTCTGTTACTGCCACAGAGATGTCAAACAGTGCTATTGTGTCTCTTCATTGTAACTGGCTTCATAATTCCTTGATGAAACCATATTATATAGCATGGCTACAAGTATCTTGCTGCAAGTCACCAGAACATAGTCCACTGCAGTACCAGATGTATCCAAATAGTAGAATTAGGCCTTCATAATTCTGAATACATATTCAATGATTTTATTTGCCTCTGATAGTGCAGTTTTATGCACCATCTCCTCCATTGTTTGGGGACTGCAGATGAGGATCATCAGTCATGGTTCCTGGGCAAATCCAGCACCATTTGCAGCACACAACAACAGACACCAGTATGAATTGCCTGTATTCAAAGGGATTGAACTATCAGGAACTATGTGAGTGGCAGTGTGCATACTTACCAACTAGATGACCCACATGAAACACTGATATAGGTTCATAGGTGTGTACTAGGCTAATGGCCCTGGAGTCTTTACAAGCCTAGCCCATAGGATTACCCTGCCATCCTGCCCACTGACCTTAGTTCCCAGTGCCTCTGTCGAGTAGAGCCACTGGAGTGATCTTCAGGGTGAATTTTCTATTTCCCATCCACTCATCAAGATTTCTCTTGAAGAAGGCCAGTGAGGTGCTCTGTTTGACATGTATGGGAAGTCTATTCCATAGCATGGGCAGTCTCTGGTTTATGAACCTGTCCCTCCAACATGTTCTGTTGATTGTGGTAATGAGGTAGAGGTGACTGGAGCATGTGGTGTGGAGGGATTGGGATTTCTTTAGATGTAGCACTTCTAACAGAGCTGGGTCAGACATGGCTTTGTAAGTCAAACAGAGATCACTTCTAGGTAGGGAATATGAGACAGATAATAGTTGGAGTTTTTTGAGTCTGTCCATATAGGACAAGTGTTTAAGGCCTAGGATCCTCTTTGTGAGGTATTTTTGTGGCCTCTCCAGTTGTTGCAGGTGTCTAGTGAGGTACATGCTAAATGGGGCATTGTACTCAATGACTGGCCTAATGAGGGAAGAGTAGAGGGAGACAATGGCCTATTTTCTTCCTGGATGCAAAACCCTTAGTAATGAGATGTGCCACATAGAAGGACTTTCTGACCACAGTGGCAATGTGGTGGTCAAATGTGAGGTTGCTGCCAACCTGTGTTTCCATATCTCTTATAACGCCTTCTCTGTTCATTGGACTACCATTGATGTAGTAATTCATGGGAACTGGGTTTTTCCCAAAGGGGATGATGACACATTTTTTGGCATTGAGCTTAAGGCCATGGTTCTGACACCAGTCGTTGGTGTCAGTGAGGCCTTTCTGTAGGATGTCAACATCACTTGGGGAGTTAGTATCATCTGCAAACTTTGTCAGCCAGAGTCCTTTTGTGTTGGCCTGGACTTCAGAGAAGTAGATACCAAACAGAAGAGGACCCAGGACCGAACCCTGTGGGACTCCACTCGTGACTGGTCAGCAGTCTGACATGGAGTCAGCTACTTTCACACTGTGGGTTCTATCTGTGAGCCAGTTTGCAACCCGCCCAGTGATATATGGGTTGATGCCTAGCTTAGTGAGTTTTTCTATTATTCCTGTTTGGAGAATGGTATCAAAGGCCTTGGCCAGATTAAGGTAGGCTGTGTGAACCACCTTGCCTTCATCCACAACTCTGGTGACTGACTCAAAGAAATCGACCAGGTTGAGCAGGCATGATCTAAACTTCACAAAACCAAACTGTGTGGGATCCAGAGTTTGGAGATTCCCTATATCCTTGTTTATTAGGTCCATGATGATGCGTTCCATAGCTTTGCATATCAGACTCATCAGGCTATTGGGGTGATAGTTCCCAGGGTCAGTAATCACTCGTCCTTTGTGGAGAGGGATAACTGTAGCTGTGCACCATTTTGTAGGGACAAAGCCTGAGGTGAAGCTGTAGTTGAACAGGGTGCACAGGTGAGGTGCCAGTTCACTCTGTAGTTCATGTAGAATACAGCCAGGGATATTATCAAGTCCCATAGAAATGGTATTCTTGGTCATGTACAGTGCTGTTTTAACCAGTGCAACAGTAATACTGGGTGCCTGGCAATCTACTGGAATTGTGATTGGACCTTTGTGGGGGGGGGGGGTAAAGTTGTCACTGAATCTGTCGGCCAGTATATTGGCAATATCTGTTGGCTCAGTATAGGAGGTACCAATGTGGAGTAGCTGAGAGAAAATCTAGGTATTGCCGTGGAGATTCTTTACATAACTATAGAAGGCCTTGTGGTTGTCTTTACTATCTGCTGCAATCCTGTTTTCATTGCTAGCTTTAGAGGATTTGATGAGGGATCTCAACTTTTTGTTGAGGCTTATAAGGGAGTTTTTCCAGTCTTGGGACTTAACCTTATTCTGCATCAGTTTCCTCCTTCTGTTGTAGAGTTTGTTTATGGCAGGGGACCACCAGATTGGCTTCCTTTTTTTTGGGGAAAGCATCTTGGTTCTATTGGGTATGGTGAGATCCTTGCATTTGTGTACGTGTTTGTACAGTGCATTGGTGTATGATTCAGCAGTCATGCATCTATTATCCATTTGCATGGGTGCCTTAAAGTTAGCCACATCTGTTTTTAGGAACCCAAATTTAGCTTTGGAGAAGTTTTTCATGGTGGTTACCTTTGCGGAGAGCGGGGTGGGTGGGATGTGTATTTCCAAGGTGACTAGTTTGTGGTCGGATCTAACCAGGGAGGAGTTGACTATTGGTGTAGAGTAACGATCATCCATGTTAGTAATGACCAGGTCAAGGATGTTGCTACCTCTAGTGGGGGTAAGAACAAGCAGGTGCAGGGCATTGGAATTAATGAATTCCAGGAAATGTTGGGCAAGTGTATTGGTACATGAGTAGTTTTCTCAGTTAATGGAGGGGTAGTTGAAGTTGCCCAGTATGAAAGTGTTAGGTTGGACCCTAATATTCTCCAGGGTGCTTAGGAATGTGGAGAGTGAGTCTTGGGACATGGTCGGGGACCTATAGCAGGCTATGACCTAAATCACTGTCTTACCCAATGTTAGCTGCACCCGAAGTATCTCTGATGAGTTATGTTGGGCTACCAGTCTGGAGGTGTGCGCATCCTTTATGAATATGGAAACATCACTGCCTTTGGAGCTTCGGTCCAAGTTCTGGGGCCGAAAGGTGTGGAATGAGTTATAGCCTGGTAGTGCAGGGGTGCTTTCTGCTGCTTTAAACCAGGTCTCTATTACAGTACAAATGTCGATGTTCTCCATTTTGAGGAGTGCTTCGAGCGAGTGCATTTTGAGATTTAGACTTCTAGCATTGAGCAGCATGACCCTCAGATTGCATTTGTTTGCAGCTGTTATGGTGGTAATTTGATCTTTGGAGCACCGCTAAAAAAGGCACTGTAGGGGTGGCAAGAGCCGTGGCCAGTATCCAGAAGCCCAGGGGTGACAGATGCAGGCCATCTCTGACAAAGCATCGAGGTCTGTCAGTCATGTCATCCCAGGCAGACAGATACTGGATCCCCTTAGAATGACACCAGAAACTTAGCCAATTGTTGAAATCAATAATTTTCTGCTTGTACTGTGGTATCATTCTGGGTGATGGTAGGATGCTACTCAGGGCTAGGGTCATACCCACCTGGGCTACATAATCCGAGAGCTCCTCCATGTATCTTTTCATGTAGTCCAGGGAGGTACGTCTCAGGTCATTCACACCCACATGTACAATGACAGAGTCATATTTGTACCTGTTGTTGAGGGACCTGAGTGTGTGTGTTATGTGGTGGATCCTGGTACCTGACAGGCAGCTGACTGTTAATTTCTCCTTATTCAATCTAGTGAGTGGGACATCAGTGCACTCACTGTCGAGTCACCTATGACTAGTGTGTTGGGCATGCTATTTTGCTTTAGAGGCTTTGGTTGAGTGGCACACTGTTTAGGAGAGTTATGTGTCTCATGATTAGCGTTGTGTTGTGGTGGTCGAGTGCATTTCTGCCTTGGAGGTCTCTGCTGTTTGGGTAGATTTTTATTGAGAGCCTCCACGAAGATGGGTGTGTGGCTTGTGTTTTTATGTGAAGGCAGTGCTGGTGTGTGTTCTGGAGGGCTATGTGTTCCATGTGGTGTGGTGCAAATGCTGACCTTCTCCTCTTGCTCAGCTATTCCAGTCTTGGCTGGAGAGTGCGTGGCTTCCAATTTGCATATATAAGTGCATCTCTCGCAAGTCTGAGTGTTGGCAGGTAAGAGCAGAGGGTTGTCAGTGTACATGAGGCAGTTGCTACAGTGCCTGAAGATGCCCAAGTTCACAAGGTTAATAGGATAAAGCACAGGGAACTGATCTTTAGACATGCCTGGAGGAGTGGGCATAAATAATAAGTACTGGAGCTGTTTCCTTTGTAGAATGTTTGGTGCTGGTAGTACTTTGTATGCTGCAATAATTGCTACAAGAAGTCTGGTAAAGTGCTAGACTAATAAGCTAGCAAAAGTGCAGGAGAGGAGAAAAATAACAGATCTAAAGGAAAAATTGAAGAGCAGACATTGACACAGGTCTCATAATGCCAGATTTGAGAATCATGGGAATTGCCTGGACTGGGTATAGACACATTATAAAACCCTGTGCACTGCACACCATTTGACAGTTGATGGGATGGGCACCCTTCCATTTCATATATCAGTTTCCATGTCTGACCCTGAAGATCTCAATTCTCTCATATCATTGGTTCTGTCTTCTGCTGTCTATAAAACCTGAATATACACATCCACATGGTACAGCGTCAAGTCAAGAAAATAGTGTATGAATCGTAAGGCTGATACCTGTAAAGCCCCAAATGTGTCCTTTTTAGACATTGAATTGTCCCTGTAGCAAGGATTGAAACAAAGTTAAGAAAAGCCTCTAACTGGAAAACCCCAGGCCCAGATGCATTACCTAACTTCTGGTTAAAAGTATTAACATCTTTGCATGAAGATTTAGCCATGAGTAAGAACTATTTATATGCCCACCCTGAACAGACACCAACCTGGATAACAACAGGAAACACAATGGTCCTACTTAGGAGTGAACCTGCAAGCTACCCTAAAAATTATAGACCAATAACTTGCCTCCCGATGACATACCCTGGAATTGATGCCAACAGAGTTCATAGTCATTTAGAAGAAAACTCAGTTATGGCAATAGAATAAAGGGGCAATAAAAGAAAGTCATATGGAACAAAGGATCATTTTTGTTAAATAAAGTCATAGAGGAGAACTGTAAAAAGGGGAAGAATCTAAGTAAGGCATGGATTGACTACAAAAAAGCATTTGATAGTATCCCACATTCATGGATAAAAGAGTGCTTAAAAATGTATAAGATACACCCTACACTGATCAAATACATTACAGTGACCATGAAACTGCAGCTGACCACTTTGCAATTAAGCCATGATAAATCACAAATTATTATCTCAAGGGGGATATTCCAGGATGACTCTTTTTCACCGCTGCTATTCTATTTTGCCCTTAACCCATTAAACTGTCTACTTAACAGCTTAGGCCATGGCTATAATTTGGCTCCTAGAAAACAACAAAGTGTAAGGACTTCTTATCGTCTATTTGTTGATGATTTAAAACTGTATAGCTTATCAGATGAGGAAATGAAAACACAACTGCAAGTTGTCAAAACTTCTTCAAATGATAAAAGAATGTCATTTGGTCTTGATAAATGTGCAAAAGCAACCTTTAAAGCAGGAAAACGACAGCACCAAGAAAACTTCAGTTTGGGACAAGAATAGGATATAAAAGAACACAAGCAAGAGGGAGTGTATAAATATTTGGGAATTGATGAAGAATCAACAATAAAACATGAACAAATATGAATAAAACTTAGTAAAGAATATTTTAGAAGACAAAAATTAATCCTGAAAACAGCGTTGACATCTTGGAACAAAATTCAAGCTATAAACCAACTTGCTATTCCTGTCCTAACTTACAGTTTTGGAGTGACTGACTGGCCCCAAAATGTGTTGGATAAACTAAACAGGAAAACAAGAAGGATGCTTCATGCTCACCAAATGATTTATAAAAATCAGTGCATAACAAGATTATATAGTCCCAGTTCCGAAGGAGGGATGGGCCTCCTTGAAATTGATTACATGCATAGATCTGAAATCGTGGGACTGCACACATATCTGCTGACCTCACAAGACCCAAACATAGTGAAAGTTTTGAAATATGAGGAGAATAAATCTAAGAATGACTTCTCTGCTAAATCTAGCAGAAGCATATCGGCATCAAGCAGAACTGGCAATCAGACAAGAAGCAGATAAAAATCAGGCAGCAACTGAATGTGCCAAAAACAAAAGAATTAATATAATGTAAAGGGCCAGATGAGAATGCAAGAAATGTGGAAAATGCATAAATATAGTTACAAGTGTAGAAAATTTCTGGAAGAACTTCATGTTGCTCAGGATCGAACACAGGAATGGTTAAGGACAGGCAAATTCAAACCAAGAGTTGAAAGGTTAATATTAGCGGCACAAAATAGTGGGCTATGCACATGTTGATTTACAAAGCTCATTGAACATGTGGGAGAAACAGACAAATGTATGTTTTGTAAAACAGAATTGAAAATAGTTGCACACCTCGTTGCTGGTTGTGACATACTAATAGCAGAAGGGACTGTATACTAAAAGGCATAATAATGTGGCAAGACTGTTGGACTGGGGATTGTGCAAATATTATGGTACTGAAATGGCTGAAAAACACTGAAAACATGAGCCACAAAGCATCATAGAAAATAATGACGTCTACATCACATGGGATCACCCATTACCAACAGTTCAAATGATAGATGCTAAAAAACTGGATATAGTGGTCCATGAAAACAAGACAAAAGCAGCATTGATCAGTGAAATCGCCACACTCAGTGACTACAGTGTCTTGCATACAGAGAGACACAAAGTGATAAAATATCAGGATTTGCAGGCAGAAATGAGAGCAATGTGGGAGAAAGATACCCAGACAATTTCAATAGTAGTAGAAGTAAAGGGCCTTATAAAAAAGAATCTACAATTGTATTTAGATATGTTACCAATACATGTAACCCTGTACAAATTGCTGAAGGAGTCATTACTGGGCACATTGTGGGTGCTGCAAAGAGCACTTCTGGCTGACATCAAAGATTGAAACAATACTAATTTCTTGAACTTTAATCATGCTCTGACCTAGGAATGGGGTCCATTTCCACCATGGTATTAGAAACACAAAGAACTTGGAGAAATTAAAAAAAAAAAGCAAGGATGGTTAATGCTACATAACCTCTGTGTCCTTTGGAATAGGCATTCTATGGAAGCCGCTCAATTCCATGTGGCAGTGGTTGGCAGTATACCAGTTGTAGAAGCAATGGCATGTCAACCTCTGGTGAACCCTTCTGTGATACAGGGAGCATCATCATGCAGCCCTGCAGGCACTGGCTTTAAAGATGGCCACTAACACATGCCGCCTGGCTACTGCAGATGCAATTCCGAACACAGGCACATAAGCAATAATCTTATACACCATTGATTCCTGATGTTTAGAATAGCTGATCACCATAGCTTATCACACCAGTTTCATGTTTCTGAATTCCACTTACTTCCATGTTTGATTTAATCATATACATATGTGAAGGTTCTTATTAGCATGCTAACACTCATTTGCTTATCAATACAGAGTCATTAGCATGCAATAAATACCAAGTTATTTCTCTGGTAGTATGGTGACACTAAGTGTATCTTTGAGCCATCCCATCCCTATACGTCATCACTTACTGTGCTTTTTTAAGTTATGCGCTCTACTTCAACTTCATAAATTCCAACGCCCAGGATCAACTAATTTTTAGTCCCACCAGGGGCTCCAATATCCTAGACCTGGTCATTACCAACATGGGAAATTGATGCTCCACACCTATGGTCACCCCCTCGTTAGTCATATCTGACCATAAGCTAATCACCCTTGACATCCACATCCCACCCCCACCTCCCAGTAAGGAAACCTCTGTAAAAAACTTCTCCAAAGCCAACTTCATGCTACTCAAGTCAGAAGTGACAAACTTCATGACACCCATGCAGATGGGAACCGAAAGTTCGACTGCTGAATCCTACACTAAGGCACTGTACGAGCACAGCCACTCGTGCATGAATCGTGCCATCCCCAATAGAACCAAGACGCTCTCCTCCAAAAAAAGGAAGCCAATCTGGTGGTCCCTGGCCATAAACAAACTTTACAACAAAAGGAAGAAACTGTTGCAGAAAAGAGGAAAATCCCAGGATGCAAAAAACTCCCTTACCAGCCTCAGTAAGAAGCTGAGATCCCTCATAAAATCCTCCGAAGCTAGTTACAAAAATAAAATTGCCAAAGATTCCAAAGACAACCACAAGGCATTCTATAGCTATGTCAAGAATCTCAATGGCAATGCTCAGATCTGCTCTGAGCTACAACAGAATGGCATTAAATATACTGATCCCAAGGATATTGCCAATATCCTGGCAGATTGATTCAGTGCAATCGTCACCCCCTCTCACCCCCTAAAGGGCCCATCTCTATACCGAAAGATTGCCGAATTCTGGTAATAATGGCCACACAGGTAAAAAACGCACTCTCCGAAGCTAAGAATACAGCATCCATGAGACCAGATGACATCCCAGGCTGTGTACTACATGAACTACAAAATGAACTGGCACCTCACCTAAGTGTCATGTTTAATCATAGCCTCACCTCGGGCTTCGTGCCCACTGAGTGACACACAGCTACAGTTATCCCACTCCACAAGGGGGAATCCACCTTGGATCCCAGGAACTACCTTCCCATCAGTCTGACGAGCCTGATCTGCAAGGCCATGGAACGTATTATCATGGAACTTATAAATAAAGACATTGGCAACCTTCAAACACTGGACCCCACGCAGGTTGTGAGGGGCCGATCTTGTCTCTTGAACCTGATTGACTTCTTTGAATCAGTCTCCAGAGCCGTGGACAAGGGTAAGGTGGTCCACACAGCCTATCTAGACCTCGAAAAGGCCTTTGACACCATCCCCCACTCTGAAATCATAGATAAACTTACTAAGCTGCGTATTAATCCCTACATCACTCGATGGGTTGCCAACTGACTTACTGACAGTACCCACACTTTAAAAGTAGCCGACTCCAAATCGAGCTCCAGACAAGTGGCAAGTGGAGTACCTTAGGGTTCAGTCCTGGGACTGCTCTTGTTTGGCATCTACTTCTCTGAAGTACAGGCCAACACTAAGGGCTCTGGCTAACAAAGTTTGCAGATGACTGCAAACTGGGAGCCATTATTGAATCCTCAAATGATGTTGATATTCTACAAAATGGCCTTACAGAAACAGATGCTTGGTGCCAGAGCCATGGGCTCAAGCTCAATGCCAAGAAATGTATAGTTATCCCCTTTGGGAAAAAACATGTACCCATGAATTACCACATAGGTGGCAGTACACTAAACACCAAAAGTGTGATAAGAGACTTAGGGACACAGGTGGACAGTGGTCTCATCTTCGATAACCACATCGCCACAACAGTCAGGAAATCCTTCTATGTGGCACACCTCATCACTATGGGCTTATCATCCAGAAAAAAAAGGTCATTGTCCCACTGTACTCATCCCTCATTAGACCCATTATAGAATACAACGCCCCATTTGGTATGTACCTCTCAAGACATCTGCAACAACTGGAAAGGCCACATAAATACCTCACTAAAAGAATTACAGGCCTAAAGCAGATGCTCTATGCTGACCGTGTAAAAAAACTCCACCTATACTCTGTTGCATATCATCTACTCAGAGGCGAACTCTGCTTAACATACAAGGCCATGTCAAACCCAGAGCTGTTGGACATGCTACACTTAAAGAAATCCCAATCCCTCAGAGACACACACTCCAGGGATCTAAACCTTGTCATTACAATGAATGAAACATGCTGGAGGGATAGGTTCCTGACCCAGAGACTCCCAGACTCTGGAATAGACTGCCCATACATGTCAAGCAGAGCTCCTCTTTGGCCATCTTCAAAAGGAACCTTGATGATTGGATGGGAGATAGGAAATTCACCCCAGGGATCACGTCAGTCACCCTGCTAGATAGGAGTCCAGGGAAGTAAATACTGTGGGAAGAAATAGCCAGGGAATTGTTATGGCTAGGCTTGTATAGGCCCTAGGGCTGATAGCCTAGTACCGACCCATGAACCTATGAACCTATGAGCTGTTCATTTCTGAATGCACCCCACTGTTTCAGGCCGGTCTGGATATTTACAATATATAAGCAATTTATTAATGCTCATCTTATAAAAAAAGTTTTGAGTTTGCTATTTTATTTACAAGATTCTGATGAAAATTCAATGCTGTATGGACAGAGGATATGTTCCTGATTACAGTTAATGTTACCAGTATATACCAATAAAACCCAATGTGATAAAATATAAGTTTGAAACATTTTCAGAAGCTCTGTTTACCCAAGTTGGTTACTAATCTCTCTCTCTCTCTTATTTTTGTTTAAGACACAGTATATTTCATTTTTGATGATCAGCTATTCCAGCAAATCAAAGGCACAACCTCATTTGTGCCTTCATATGGAAGTTTGTTTATTTCAGTGTGAATAGTCAATGTTTAGATATGTGCTTTTTTTAGGGCACATTTTTATTTTAGTTATATTAATGATTTTTGTGCAAAAAAGACAGCCATAACTTGATTTATTTTTTCAGAACATTTCATACAACAAAGCTGGATAAAATGCAGTCTGTTGACATTGGATATTTAAATTTGTCAATGTGTGGAAAAAGCTGACAATCAGATGATTATAAACATGATTCCAAGAACTTTACCTCCACTTTTTATTAAAGCAAAGCTTGACAAGTAATTATTGATATCCATTTAGAGAATATATGACTACTTGGCTATGTTTAAACAGAGAAGCCACCACAATGCCCAGACATCCACAGAAGTACACTTTATTAAATAAAAAAACAAAAGACTTGTGCTTTCACCTACTTACATTTAGGCATCAGCAGAGTCAAATTCACATTATCACTAGTTCCCTTATATAGCATTGTTTAATTGAATGACATAGTTAATTAAACAACAAGTGTCAATCCCCTTCTTAAAGGTATAGCATCAGGCTGCATATATTACATTTGGAAAAAAATGCTTAAATAATGTAAAACCAATATAAAACTGATTAAAATACATCACCTATGTAGTATATCAAACTTGCATTGACCTTAATTTCAGTAAGCTAGTAACAGAGCAACTGTCATTTATACCTAGAGATACTGTGGCATTAAGTCTCATCTGCCACATAGTCTCCCTGAATTCCAGTAACATTTCAGAATCACCCCACCTCTCATTATGCACCTTTCTATCTACAATAAAAAATGAAAACCTTTTAAAACTGTCACACATGTCACTGTGGCAAAAAAGTGCATGGTCTTTTTATTCTTAATATTCCTCAAATGTTCTGCCATCCTGTCATGTAACCTTCGTGTGGTTTTCCCTACATAAAATGCAGGACATCTCCCAGATAGGGCAATGTATACCACCATTTTAGTGCTACAAGTAGTTTGCCCAGGACACTGTATGGCCCTGGTGTAATCTTGAATACTCACGTATGGACCTTCGTGTATGTATCTACAATATTTACATATGTTACATTTACGTATTAATGAATTATATGGCTTTATAACATGGTCCTTCTCGAATATTTCCTTTAAATTATTTCCTGTACTATAGGTCACTACAGGACGTTTGCCAAGTTTCTTTTTCAGCTCACTTGTTATTGCTGTCCCAACACTTCATAATAACCCCTTTAAGTACTATTGTCTCCTGGTTAAAAGGCAATACCAATACTTTATTTTGTGTCATTGCAGGGGTTTGGATTTTGTTTGGCATCTATATTCGTTAATAAAATAGGTCTATATAAATCCCTTCATTTTTTCGTATCTCATTTCTAATTTTAATCAGTAAACGGGATGGGTATCCCCTGTTAAGGAACAAACCAATTAAATTTGACATCTCCATTTCAAACGTATAATCATCACTAACCAGCCTAGAGAGGTGAACCATTTGTCCTTTTATAACCCCTCTTTTCTAGTGGGCTGGGTGGCAACTATCAAAGTGTAACAAAATGTTAGAAAAAGTTTTCTTTCTAAAAATACTAGAGCACAATTCTTTAGTTTGCAAATGTTTGTAAGGCAGGATGTCCAAAAGCTCTATTTCCTGGATCCCCACCTTATATGTAAATTCCAAGAAATTGGTGGTTTTATTTGAATAAGATACAAATTCAACTGTTCTTTCCTCAGTACCCCACCACAGGATTAAAATATCATCCAGGAAACATACCCATAGAATAATATCATTCTTGAAAGGGGAATCGAAAGCAAACTTTTTTTCCCATTCGGCTAATACTAAGTTAGCGTAAATGGGAGCACATGTTGCCCCCATAGCTAGTCCTGACATCTGCTTAAAATATTCCCCTTCAAAATACAAAAAATTGTTGTTCAGTACTGTTTCCATCATCTCAATTAAAAGATTTCTTTTTACATTATGTATGCCTTCCACATTTAATAGACTTTCACTGAAAAATTCCAATCCAATGTCGTGTGAAATAACAGTAAATAAACTGAGAATGTCAGTAGTAACAAAAATATAATCATCATCTTTAGGTGTATCCCTATATAGTTCTAGGCAGTGCCAAGAATCTTTCAAAATGTGTTCTTTGCTAGTTAATGCCTTCTTGCAATAAACATACACATAAGCAGCCAAAGGTTCAGTCTTTGAATATCTAACAGCTACAGTGGGTCTAAATGGAGGATGTTGGTGTCCTTATGGATTTTAGGAATACCAAATATTGTTGGAATTACCAGAAATTCCACAGTTAAAAAATCCAATTCACTAGAATCAATAACATCCTGACAAAAAGAATCATATTGTCACCAAACAATTTTCGTATATGCCCTATTTACTTCATTAATGGACACCCTGTCATAAACTTTGTCATCATTAAGAATATCATACATTTTACTAACATATACACTTTGCAACATTACTACTGCCCCTCTCCCTTTGTTGGGTTTCATAACCTATAATCTCTTGGTTCAGCCCACAATTTCAAATAGTCCCTTTCATTAACAGACAAGTTATCAACAAAAACTGTGGGTTTTCGCAAAACATTTCTAATTTCAACTTCACATGTTTGTTGAAATGTGTTAATAACAGCATTCTGCACTGGCATAAAGGTGCTTTTCCTTTTAAATTTCATATTGTCACACATATTAGAATCACTTTTATCATCAAAAAAAAACTGGGTCAAATTTAACTGCCTTGTATACAACTTTAAACCTGTTAAAACCCTAAAAATGTCAAGCTTGAAATTTGGAACAAAAGAAAAATGCTTTTTCAAAAGGCTAAAGTGTCCATCACCAATTTCCGTGTCAGTATAGTTGTAAATAGAAAAGTCCCCATTACATAAGTGTTTAACAGGCACTAACTCATTGTCCAGAACACTAGTGCTAGTCTGTGTGTCTAACGTTTCCTGTAGTAACTGTTCCTGTTCACTGGGTAGGTAGGTGCATTCCATTGCTGTTTCTGCCTCCCATAAAATACTGGTTTCTGATTCTTGTTCAAAAGACGTTCTGACCGTCTCGGTAAAAAATGACCATTCACATTGTTGTCAGCATAGTCAGTTTGATTTGCACCCTGGTGCAATTGCTTATTTGGGTTACTAGGGCCTGGGTTAGAAACACTGTCATGATCAAACATCACCCCTTCCCCTCCCTTCGGAGCTGGATAGGTCCCCATTTACGCTAACTTAGTATTAGCCGAATGGGAAAAGAGGTTTGTTTTCGATTCCCCTTTCAAGAATGACATTATTCTATGGGTACGTTTCCTGGATGATATTTTAATCCTGTGGTTGGGTACTGAGGAAAGAACTGTTGAATTTGTTTCTTATTTAAATAAAACCACCAATTTCTTGGAATTTACATATAAAGTGGGGATCCAGGAAATAGAGTTTTTGGACATCCTGCTTTACAAACATTTGCAAACTAAGGAATTATGCTCTAATATTTTTAGAAAGAAAACTTTTTCTAACATGTTGTAGCTGCCACCCAGCCCACCAGAACTCTAGGTTGATTAGTAATGATTCTACTTTTGAAATGGAGATGTCAAATTTAATTGGTTTGTTCTTTAACAGGGGATACTCATCCCATTTATTGATTAAAATTAGAAATGAGATACGAAAAAAATGAAGGGATTTATATAGACCTATTTTATTAATGAATACAGATGCCAAACAAAATCCAGTCCCTGCAATGACACAAAATAAAGTATTGGTATTTTCTTTTAACCAAGAGACGATAGTACTGAAGGGGGGGTTATTATGAACTGTTGGGACTTAACAATAACAAGTGATTTAAAAGAGAAACTTGGTGAATGTCCTGTATTGACCTATAGTAGAGGAAATAATTTAAAGGAAATATTCGAGAAGGACCATGTTATAATTATATTATAATTTATTAATGAGTAAATGCAACTTGTGTAAATACTGTAGATACATACATAAAGGTCCATACCTGACTATTCAAGGTTACAGCTGGACCATACAGTGTTCCTGGGTGAACTACTTGCAACACTAAAATGGTGGTATACATTGACCTATGTGGGAGTTGTCCTGCAGTTTATGTAGGGAAAACCACACAAAGGTTACATGACAGGATGGCAGAACATTTGAGGAATATTAAGAAAAAAAAGACCACTAATGCACTTTTTGCCACAGTGACATGTGTGATGGTTTTAATAAGTTTTTATTTTTTATTGTAGATAGAGTGGTGTATAATGAGAGGTGGGGTGATTTTGAAACGTTACTGGAATTCAGGGAGACTATGTGGCAGACGAGACTTAATGCTACAGTATCCCCAGGTATAAACGACAATTGCTCTATTACTAGCTTACTGAAATTAAGGTTGATGCAAGTTTGATATACTACAGTTGATATAAAAAGTGTACACACCCTTGTTAAAATGCCAGGGTTTTGTGATATAAAAAAATGAGACCACAATAAATCATTTCAAAACTTTTCCCACCTTTAATGTGATCTATAACCTGTAGAATTCAGTTGAAAAACAAACAAATCTGTTAGGGGAAAAAATATAAAAAAAGAAAACATGTACAATAAGCTGGTTGAATAAGTGTATACACACTTAAACTAATACTTTGTTGAAGCACCTTTTGATTTAATTACAGCATTTAGTCTTCTTGGGTACACACATACCATCAATTAAAGAGACTCTGATTAACCCCAAATAAAGTTCAGCTGTCCTCGTAGGATTTTCCTGACATTTACTCAGTTGCCTGCTACAGCAAAAGTCATGGTTCACAGAGAGCTTACAAAGCATCAAAGGGATCTCATTGTTGAAAGTTATCAGTCAGGCTATGAGTACAAAAAAATTTCCACAGCATTGGATATACCATGGGACACAGTGAAGACAGTCATCAAAAAGTGGAAGAAATATGGGACAACAGTGACATTGCAGAGAACTGGATGTCCCTCCAAAATTGATGAAAGACAAGATGAAAACTGGTCAGGGAGGCTGCCAAGAGACCTACAGCAACACTGAAGGAGCTGCAGGAATTTCTGTCAAGTACTGGTTGTGTAGTATATAGGTTCATAGGTTCATAGGTAGGTACTAGGCTATTGGCCCTAGGGCCCATACAAGCCTAGCCAAAAAATGTACCCTGGCTTTCGCCACCCAAGAGAATTATTTTCCTGTGCCCCTGTCGAGCAGAGCCACAGAAGTGATCCCCGGGGTGAATTTCCCATTTCCCATCCAATCATCAAGATTTTTCTTGAAGAGTGCTAATGAGGAGCTCTGTTTGACATAGATAGGTAGTCTATTCCAGAGTGCTTGAAATGGTTTATAGTAAAGGGTTAGCAAAATGATGTTGCTTATGAAGCATGTCTAACCAATGTGCTAAAACATTTCTGAGTGAAGTGAGACCTTAGTTAAGATACCATATTAGATAAAAAAAACATGATTATTCTAGATTATTCTAGCTAATTCCTTCAAACTTGCATTTGAGTTTTGAGAAGCAAAGCCTCCAAAATGTAACTAAAGAGAAAAACTTATCCCTTTTTTAATGTAATCCATATGTCCATTAATGGACTAATTAGCACAGTGAACACATTCTTGCACTGTAGGTATGATCAATGTGAACTGTGTTTGAGAGAAATTGCTAGCACTGTAATATTTTAGTTCAGAAAAGCAGACCTGTTGTAGTTGCTGACAGCATCAGTCATCTACAGAGATGATCATTTAGCTTTCCATATTATGAATAAGTATATAATTATTTATGGCTTTAATTTATACATTTTTGATGCAGCTAACAAGACAAGTTCTTAGTCTTCCAGAGATGGTGATGAATGTGCACAAAATTAGAATCGAATCTGAATGCTTTGTATATACAATACAGGTGTAATATTTAAAAACAGTTATAACATTTTACCCCAAATGGCCATACAGGTTTATTTACACACACAATATATATACATATATGTATATGTTATTATCACAGTCATAAAGCCCACAATCTTGAAAATCATAATTCGGAGACCATAATATTAAAAAACCTAAACAGTGGAAACCACAAAAAATACAATATCAAACTCCTGGACTTCCCCCCTACAAGACCCGTGCTAGCACTCGTTCACAGATTCACACTGGTTGGAAGATTCTGTGTTTGACATTTTAAGACATTGTGGTTTTCTATGTTTTGATATTTCAATATTATGCTCTCAGAATTATGATTTTTCTAGATTGTGGGCTTCAAGATTATGATAATAAATCATATACACATACTGAAGTATTGAAATGCAAAGGCATTGAGACTGAAGTGATCAGTTAAATTCTATATATCAAAAACCTCAAGATATCTAAAAGAAATCTGATTGCAAAAGGAAACATAATTTCCTTTTGTGATCAGAACACCAAACCTCCACCACACATACAGACCAAATGTGTCTGAATAATGATAATGTTGCGGAAATAGTTTATGAAATATAAGGTGAATGGATTGGTTTAGGGACAGGATTAGGATTAGCAGGATACCTACACCACCTGCACCTTACCTTTTAAAAACATTTCCATAACACTACCACTAAGAAAAATAGCTGACATACACTCAGACCCCCCCCCCCCCACACACACACAGTCTTAAATTAACCATACGCTAACCCTAACCCACCTAAACTTGCATAAACACTCCTACCCTCCAAAGCCAGAGTCTTCAGTATATCTAAAGGTTTCAGTATTATTTTCCCAAACCTACTTATTACCCACTACCCATTTACCTTACCTGCAGTCATTGATGTTCCAGTCATATGATATCTTAAAATTTAGATGAGTAGAATAATCGACCACATTTCACAGCTAGCCAGTCTATCTACATCTGATTAGATAGAGTGAATGACATCCATATATACAAATACCAAAACAAAAGCTACTGTATACACTAAAACTGCTCAGAAACTTAAATAAAACAAAAACAATGATAAGTAGATAGAAGTGATCTTTTTTATTGACCAGCGAATAAATATATACCAGTTTCACTCAAATAAAAGCATCTTTAGTGCTTATCAGTGCTCATAATCAAGAAAACTCGTATGCAGTATTCTGTGGACAATAAAAGGATCACTTTTATATACTGCTCATTGTTTTATATATATATATATATATATATATATATATATATATATATATATATATATGTGTGTGTGTGTGTGTGTGGTCACTGCATATGATCGAGAAGACAACACCGAACATTCACTTTAACGAATATTCAGAACATCATAATTTCAACACAGGAAAACAGTCAGTTGGCCACCACTACAAATAAAACAAACCAGATCAAATAAAACCCACCCACGTGGGGGCTGCCCCCCCCCCAACTAAATACACCAACTCTGAGATCGCACTACAGTGTGGAAAAGGGAAATTTCACCATGATGGCCAACTGGCTGTTTTCCCAAGTTAAAACTACGATGTTCTGAACGTTCTTTAAAGTGAACATTCGGTGTTGTACTGATGATATGCAGTGGTAATTTGGTATTTGGTCTACAGAAGTAGACCTGTATATGTGTATATATATATATATATATATATATATATATATATATATATACATGCACACACACACACACACGAACACACACACACACACACACACACACACACACACACACACACACACACACACACACACACACACACACACACACACACACACTTATTTGGGAAGCATTGTTAGGCTTACAAATGTAGCTTCTCTCTCTCACCAGGATGAAACAAAATCACTATTTTTTAAGACAATACCACAACCTCTAATTTCTTGGGCTGATTTTAATGCCAGTCACTTCATGCTTAGCAGCCATTAGATGATGTCCAGATTATATGAAAATGATGAAGATGTAGTCCTTATATTCATAGACTGGATAATTTTCAAATTTTGCCTGTGCCATGTTATACTGTCCACAAAACTGATGTGCAGAAGGGGAGACAAGACACTCCCTTGGTACAGTACTAAGAAAACAGTAAGTTTTACACTTAGGATGTGGTCACAACTCTTCCTTTGCAGATACTGTGAATGAGTGTCAGACACCAATGGCTTTAAGTCTCCATAAATCTGCCATATGACATTCCATGGTAGACAGTTATATTCCCTTTCTAGGGCCACAGAACATATGTAGACAATGCTACCAACCCATGGAGTATCCACGTAAGAACAATGAGATGACCCATGGTCCCGTGTCCAGAGTGCCATCAACACTGCTTCTCCAGAGTCAGAGTCTCAGCTTTCAAATGAAATTGTCTTTCTAGCACCCTGACAAAATCTTTCCCAGGAAAGCAAATGACTGTGATCCCTTTATAATTGGAACACACTTTCCTGTCTCCTTTTTGAAGATAATGAACCTCACTCCAGTTTGCTAGTCCACATGTATAGTACCTGCCTTCAGCACAATATTGAAAAGATGTGCTATTCATGATACCCAAAAGTATTCAGTGCCTTTAGCATTTCCATTTGGATCTCATCCACTCCAAAAGTCTTGTCACAGTGGGTCTGTTTAATTGCCACCATGATTTGTATAGAAATTGGCCTATTCCCACCAGTTGTTTCCAGCGCAGCTTATTCAACTGAATGCATTTACTAGGTTCAGGAGTTCCTTAGTTTGTTTATTCCGTCTCCCATCAGTATCTTCAGTCAAGATCAGCCTTTTTCATCTGTTGTTTATAATAGCCTTAGCAGTATTCCACCTCCTATAAGTCAAAAAATGGCTTTCCAGACCCCCTTTGAGGGCATCAATTTTGAATTCTCTGTGACACCTGAGAAGAGATATTTCTTTAGACTCTTTAAAAAAATCATAATTCATAGGATCATAGGACATTACTAGGCTAATGGCCCTAGGTCCCGTACAAGCTTAGCCAAGTTCTGCCCTTGTTTCCATGATCAGCACCTATTACCCCTGTCCAAGAGAGACACAGGTGGAGCCCCCGGGTGAGTTTACAGTTACCCATCCAATCGTCCAGATTGTGCTTGAAGAGAGCCAAAAAGGTGCTCTGCTTGACATGAATTGGTGGTCTGTTCCACAGGTGCAGTAATGTCTGGGAGGAAAACCTGTCCCTCCAGCAGGTTCTACTAATGTCACATACCAGGTTAAGGTCTTTAGAGTGAGTAACTGGTGAGCCATTGGACTTATGGATATGCAGCATTTCCAGTAAAGGAGAGTCAGAGATTGCCTTATACGTAAGGCAGAGATTGCCTCTGAGTAGTCTGTATAAAAGGGAGTAAAGTGACAGTGATTTCAGCTGATCCACATAGGAAAGATGCTGAATACCTTGAATTCTCCTTGTGAGGAACCTTTGTGGTCTGTCCAATTGCTGCAGATGCCTGGAAAGGTACATACCAAAAGAGGCGTTGTACTCAATTATTGGCCTGATGAGAGAAGAGCACAGGCAGGTTATAACTTCTTTTTTTCTAGAGGCAATGCCCTTACTTATGAGATGAGCAATATAGAATGTCTTTCTTACCACTGTGGAGACATGGTGATCAAAAATAAGGTTGCTCTCAACTTGTGTGCCCAGGTCTCTCACCACTGAGTGCATCCTTAGGGTGTTTCTGTTGATGCGGTAGTTTGCAGGAACATTGCTCTTACCAAAAGGGATGATAATACATTTGTTACATTGAGATTAAGGCCGTGAATTTGGCACCAATTATTTATTTGTGTAAGACCCTCTTGTAGGATGTTGACATTGTTTGAGGATTCTCTGACCACTCCCAGTTTGCGGTTGTCAGTAAACTTCGCCAGCCACAGACCTTTAGTTTTTGCTTGTACTTCGGAGAAATAGATTCCAAACAGTAGAAGTCTCAGGACTGATCATTGTGGAACAACACCGGTTACTGGTCTGCTGTTGGAGGTGGATTCCCCTATTTTGACTGTATGGGTTCTATTGGTGAACCGGTTAGAGACCCACCTAACGATATAAGGGTTAATACCTAGCTGGGTAAGTTTGTCAATAATGCCTGAGTGGGGAATAGTGTCAAAAGCCTTGGCCATGTCCAGGTAGGCTGCATGCACAGTGTTCCCCTGTCCAGGGCTCTGGTGACTGTCTCAAATAAGTCCTCCAGGTTTAACAGGCATGCTCTCCCTTTGACAAATCCAAACTGAGTAGGATCAAGTGTTTGGAGATGTACTATATCTTTGTTGGTAAGGTTCATGATGATTTGGTGTATGGCCATGCAGATAAGGCTAGTCAAGCTAATAGGTCTATAGTTCCCAGGGCCAGTAGAAGCACCACCCTTGTGCAAGAGGATAACAGTGGTGGTTTTCCATTCAGCTGAGACGAAGCCAATGCTTAGAATATGATTGAAAAGAGTACCCATTGATGTTGCTAACTCCTGTTGGAGCCCATGGAGGACACAGGCTGGGATGTTATCAGGTCTCATAGATGTTGTGTTTTTGTCCTTAGCGAGGGCATTTATGACCTGCTCTCTACAGATACAAGATGGAGGACAGGTAGAAAGAGTGTCATGGGGTATGGTTTGTGGGGACAGGGGAGTGAAGTTCTCACAGAACCTGTTGGCTAACAAGTTTGCTATGTCCACTGGCTCAGTGTATGTTATATCATTAACTACCAGTTCGGCACAAATCTGTCTCTTACCTCTTAAGCTACAGATGTAACTAAAGAATGCCGTATGGTTGTCATTAGTTGAGGACGCTAATTTAGATTAGTAGTTTGCTTTGAAGGACTTCACAAGAAGTCTTATTTGCTTGTTTTGAGGATGGAGTGTTTCCAGTTTAGGGCACACTCCCTCTTACTTTTGGGCAATAATTTCTTCCTCTTATTGTAAAGCCTGTTAATGGCAGTTGTCTACCAGGCAAGTTTGCTCTTCCTTGAAGAGCTTGTTTTGGTCCTTTCAGGTACGGCCATGTCAATGCAGCTATACAGGTGTTTGTAAAAAGCATTGGTGTAGGACTTGGCATAGTTGCCATTTACATCTGGGGGGTGCAGTGAAGCTATTTATACCATCCCTTAGAAGGATATAATCTGCTTTGGAGAAGTGTTTTAGTTTACTTGCTGCTGGGGGGGGGCATCCAGTGTGATAGAGATTTGTGGTCAGATCTGACAAGGGAAGACCCCACACTGGGGGTGCTACAGTAGTCCCCCATATTGGTAAGCACCAAATCCAAGATGTTGGTGACACTAAAAAAAAACAAGCAAGGATGAAGTCTTCAGAGCTGAGTGCCGCTTTAAAATTCTTTATTATAGATAGCAAAGTTAAGTGCTTTCATCCCAAAAATGTCAGGATGTCTTCAGAACAAATGACACAAATGAAATATGCCCTATTTATATCCCTCATGATTGGTTCTAATTTACAATTCACACAGCCAATTAAAAATTGCATATCCTTAAGAAAAAACTGCAGCCCTTAAAATTACCATTAAAAAATATTTAAAAATTTACAGTACACCTTAAATACATAAATAGAAATCAGCATACACCAAAGGATATATAAAAAAACACTTCAAACAACTAAAAACAAACCATAGCACAAAGTAACATGAACCGCAAATGCCTGACCCAAGTCAATAACTGGTTTTCCACTTAAAAAATTTAATTCTGTTGTACAATCTATGAGAATGCATCCATAAATGCATGGAAAAAATACATGGAAACAATTTTTTATTATTTTTATTATTATTATAAAAGGGGTGTCCACCGGCTGGTCCAGGGCATTGGAGTTAATGAAGCTGAGGAACCTTTGGACAAGTGAGTCTGAGCATGAGCAATTTACCCAGTCAATGGATGGGTAATTAAAATCACCAAGAACCATTCTGTTTGGCTGTATCTTGATGGATTCCAATAGATCCAAGTAGGCAGAGTGGGTGTCTTGATTCATGGAGGGGTTCCTGTAGTTCGCAATGACTTGAATATGTGTCCTACCAACAGTTAGTTGCACCTGAAGTGTCTCCAGGGAATCATAGTGATTAACCAGTCTGGAGGTGTATTTATCTTTAATGAATATTGATACACCCTCTCTTTACATTTCACACCTTCTGCTCATAGTCTGAATGTGTGGTAGGAGATGTAACCAGGTATGGCTTGGTTGCTCTTCGCTGCCTTGAACCAGGTCTCCAGGACTGCACTGATGTCTGCATTTTCCAAAGTGAGGACTGCTTCCAGTGTGTGCGGTTTCATGCTAAGACTCCTAGCGTTTAGCAGCATAACCTTGAGGTTGTTTTTGAATTAAATTTTTACGTCGGGAATTTTGTCCTTTTGACAGTGCCTAAAAAAGGCATTATGGTTTGGCAAGAGCTTTTGCCAGTAGCTAAAATTCCAGGGGTGACAGATGAAGACCATCTCTGGCAAAGTATAGAGGACTATCAATCATGTCATCCCAGGCTGACAGAAACCAGCTCCCCTTAGAATGACACCAGAAACTAAGCCAGTTATTGAAGTCAATGATTTTCTGTTTATATTGTGGTAACATCCTAGGAGAGAGTAATATGCTGCTCAAGACTAGGGACATACCTGCCTGTGACACATAATCAGAGAGCTCAATCACGTCTCTCTTCATGTAGTCCAGGGAGGTATGTCTCAAATCATTCACACCACGGCACAGTGGTGCAGTAGTAGCATTGTCGCCTTACAGCAAGAGGTTCTCCAGTTTGATTCTCGGCTAGGGTGCCTTCTGTGCAGAGTCTGCATGTCCTCCCTGCATTTGTGTGGATTTCCTCCAGGTGCTCCAGTTTCCTCCCACATTACAAAGACATGTGTCTGGAGCATTTCTCCCTGGGCCTCCACTGAAAATTGGCTTGTTCCAAGTCGGACTTTCCTGTTTAACAAATGTTAAATAAATAAATAAAAAAACATGTACTAAGACCAAATCATAACAGTACTTGTTGTTGGGAGACTTGAGTGCCTGCATGATCTGACGAATCCTAGCACCAGAAAGACAGCTGACCATGACTGTCTTCTTGTTCAGCCTGGTGAGGGAAATGTCTTTGTGTCTTACTATATATTCTCCTGTGACTAAGATATTTGAAGTGGATGTGCTTTGATGGTGAGACACTTGTGCTTCCATTGTACCATGCTGTTAAGTGATTTTTGGTCAGTTTAATTCTGAAGCTTCTTTTTATTTTGCAAAAGAATTCATATTATTCAAAAAGCAATTCATCAGAAAAACTTTCATTTTAATAGTTCTTGCATAGTGTTTTAGCAGAAAAAGGCACAGAAGTTTGCTGGTGTTTTATTCGTAAGGAGTCAGTGTTTGAAATCCCTTTTTGCCTGGCAACCACTTTGCAAAAATTGATTGTTGATGAAAATGAGGATGATAGTTTTTACTTACAGTTATTTTTTTACTAGTCTTTTTCTAGTTCCTGCATATTCACAAAGTAGCCTGCTAGGCAGCAGGTAAATGGACTTGAAATATGTATTTGTATATACATATGTGTGTGTGTGTGTGTGTGTGTGTGTGTGTGTGTGTGTGTGTGTGTGTGTGTGTGTGTGTGTATATATATATATATATATATATATATATATATAAGTGTGTCTGTGTTTATATATATATATATATATATATATATATATATATATATATATATATAATATATATATATATATATTATATATATGTGTGTGTGTGTGTTTATATATATATATATATATATATATATATATATATATATATATATATATTTTTTTTTTTATCATAAACTGAAGTTTTAATTTACTTTTTCATGCTAGAGTTTCTTTCCGTTTTCTAGATGCTAATGGCAAAACCAGAAATCTGTGCTGTTTTCATTAACAATTTTACCTTTACCTTCAGTCTACATACAAAATTAACAGTTACTACATCATAACACTGTCCAAGGGAGTCATTAATTCCCT
This sequence comes from Protopterus annectens, assembly GCF_019279795.1. Taxonomy (NCBI): domain Eukaryota; kingdom Metazoa; phylum Chordata; order Ceratodontiformes; family Protopteridae; genus Protopterus; species Protopterus annectens. Next base: position 1,714,383,617 of record NC_056735.1, on the reverse strand, counting down.
AACACATCTCGTTAAGGACCATGGTAAAATGGCCTGTTAAAGTGTTGAGGTATTTTGCTATTCATAATCGTAAGCACAATGAGGAATGATTTCATTATTGGCTAATCAGCATATCTATGAATCGCAGTTAATTACAGTGAAGTGCAGGTCAGCACTTCCCATTGTAATTAATTGTTGCAGCCGCATCATGTAGGAAAAGGCATTCCTCCTCCCCTCAGATTATTCACAAACACACACACACACACACACACACACACACACACACACACACACACACGTACACACACACACACACACACACACACACACACACACACACACACACACACACACACACACACACACACACACACACACACACACACACACACACACACACACACAATCAACCCCCACACCTGTCCCTGGGATGTCTACATGTCCCTGTCTCCTTTCTCAGTCCTAGGCCATCATTGAAGGTTGAAGTCCCATGTTTTATGTTATATCTCTGGTATCTAGCCTCCTCTCCATTCCTGTAGTGTTTTAAGTGCTGTTAAGACACAAGAGTAGTATCCCTGCTGTCTGCTGTTCCCCCACCCTTGATCCCCATAGTGGTTTAAGTGCTGTGATGTGGTAGGGGCAACCATACTAATTTACATGCCTGAGGGAATCTATGAATTGATTAGCATGTCCATGCTTTCCTGGAGGCAGTTCCAGTGGGAAGAGATAACACATTGTTAATTAGCATATGCATCTTCGCCTGGACTGCCTCATTTGCATGTAGCATGAACACGGAGGCATCCTGACACAGTGGTGTATGTCTTCGTGCGGGAACACCATATTAGGGCTGCCTCTGAATGACAAAAGGGTACTGTAAGATATACATGAAGTGTACAACTCACGGTAACATTTATGAATTCCCCCCAGTGACTCTGTGAGTGTCACACTTTTCTAAGATCTTTTGGCTTGGTGTACATCCCAGGTTTGTGCTTTGGACCCAATGTTTTTAGAAGTAGGCATTAGTACAACTGAAGAGGAATGTGACAATGCTGTAATGGCAAGTTATACAAATGCTATTAGTGCAGATCATAACAACTGAAACCCACTTTCAGATATCACTGTGTTTGCCCTTATCCCCACTGTAATGCACCTGCAGAGTTTGCTTATATAAATCAGTGGGTGGAGTTCTCCTACATGGAAGTGCAAGGGTCAAGACCACTGTAAAAAAGAACAATATATATATATTTATGACTGAAAATGTTTTTAGCATTTGTTTCAAGTTATTGGCCTTGTTGAATGTGTCTTCAATGAGCTGCCATGGACCCATCTGACAATACTGCAAGACTTAACTTCAAATTTTTACTGTGTTGTTCTGTATGAACAGGTACATCATTTCCAAAGTTTGCCAGTAATATTTCTATATGCATGTATGTATGTATGTATGTTTTTATTTATTTATATTTCTTTATCAGGGTAGTGCACTGATCAATACTGACCAATTTCAGGCTCAGCACGGTAAAAACATTTCAGAAATAAAAAAGGCAGAAATGTAGGCAATTACACAGTAGCTCAGATAAGCAAAGTGAATGAAAAATACTGCACTCAATTTGACATTTTGTTATTTTCTTCTTTTTTTGTAGATTATAAAAGATATTCAACTGCTGGGATTGGTTGCAGGTTTGATATGTGCAGACATCCTTATTTTAACAACATGGAGATTTGCTGATCCAATTTATTGCATAAAAACACTCAGTGCTGCTCTAAAGGTGAGAGATTTGGTATACACAAACATTTCCTGTAATTTTATTGTTATTGTAGAAAGAGATAAAGAAACTTGCATACCAACTTTATGACTGAAGTGGCTATATTTGAATATAAATGCCATTTGTTTCTAACATAGCTGCCATACAGCAGTAATCAGGCAGCCCTTCTCAGAAAAACTGCTTATTTGATAGATATGTAATTAATTAAAGTGAATGGTTTCACAGACTAATAGAGAATCATCTTCTGGTTTTATAAGTTCTGGCAATGGGAACAAATACAAAAGCTTGGTAGGGAAAAGGTACATGTGGAGCATGATGAGGGAATGAAAATAAAGGAGTCTGAAGGATAACACAGTTGAAATGCAAACAAAAGCCGTAATCTCATAAGACAAAATCAAATACATAATGTTGAGTGCAAAAATATATTTCTCCCAAGAATAGCTACTATTCTAGAAAGTAGACAGGGTGAGGATGCAACCCTCAAAAATAAGAACATTCATTTTGTCAGTGTTCTATGTATCCATCTTTTGAAATTCTGTTTAGCATCACCAACCTTTAAGAAAAGAGGTATAGCAGGGAACATAGGAGTGAGGAAAGTCAGATGTCTCAAAGAAGGACTCCCCATTTGACTGACAGAATAGCTCTGTGATAATACCACACACACACACACACACACACACACACACACACACACACACACACTCACACACACACAAACTCAGTAACATGTTGATTATAGCTTCACGGGTTCATAGGTAAGTACTGGCTAGCTGCCCTTGCGGACCATTTCAAGCCTATCCAGTTTCTCCTTTTGTGCTCGAATTAATGGTTAGAGATTGGCCTTTCCCATCCCATGGTTAATAATTGTATATCATCCCTAATGAGAGTAAGCATACTTTAAAATATTTAGGAGCTGCCTCTATCCATTACTAGTACAGGGGGCAGTCCTGGGGTAAATGTTCTGTTTCCCATCCATCGATCCAAGTTGCACTTGAATATGGACTGGAATGAACTTTGTTTTATGTGGATGGGGAGTCTGTTCTAGAGCAGAAGTATCCTCTGTGAGGTATACCCATCCCTCCAAATGATTTTTTTTGATGTTGTAGAAGAGGTTTAGATCCCTAGACTTAGTATTTCTAATGCCATTTCACTTGCTGAGGTGTAGTAAATCCATCAGTATTGGGTCAGAGGATGCCTGGTATTCCAGATACAGGTCATCTCTTAGCAGTCTGCAAGATACTTAGTATAGTGACAGGGCTTGAAGTGGGAATATGTAGGACATGTTGTTTAGGCTTTGTATCCCTTTACTAAGCTATTTACGTGGGCATTCCAATTGTTGCATGTGCCTAGACAGATACATGCCAAAGTAATTGACCTAATGAGGTCTGAGTAAAGGGGAACAATGACATCCCTAGGTGTAGACACAGTCTTTTTGTTTATAAGCTGTGCAATAAAGAAGAACTTTCTTACAACAATGGACAGATCTTGGTCAAAAGTTAGGTCACTGTCCACATAAGTTCCCAAATCCCAAATAACTGGGTCAACTCTTAGGGGAGTATTGCCAATGTGGCATCTCCTTGGGGTAGATGACTTCCCAAAGGATACAGTAATGCATTTTTTGGCATTTAGTTTCAGTCCATAATTTTGACACCAGTTAGTTATTTAGGATAAACCTTCTTGCAGGGTGGCTAAGTAATTTGTGGATTCAATGAACACTCCTAGCTTGCAGTCATCTGTAAACTTAGTTGGCCAGAACCCTTTGGTATAGGCTTTTACTTCAGAAAAGCAGATGCCAGTTAAGAGAGTTTCCATCACAGAACCATGGGGGATTCTACTGGGTGACTAGTCTCTTTGTGGAGGTAACTTCCCTTAATTTAATTTCCTGCATGCTATATGTGAGCCAGTTGGCAATCCAGCAGGGATTTATGTAAAAAGCTTTGGCCAGGTTAACGTATGTGGTGTGTACTGTTTTGCTTTCAACCATTGATTTGGTGACTTTTTTCAAAAAAGTGAAATGGGTCCACTGTTAGGAGGTTTCCAATGTCCTGATTGATTAGTTCCATGACAATTCTTTCCATGGCTTTGCACATGAAAATGGTCAGATGTATAGGGCTGTAATTGCCTTGGTTTGTGGAAGGTACTGCCATTATGTAGGGGAATGACTATAGCTGTTCTCCATTCCCTTGGTGCAAAACCTGCATGAAGGCAGAAATTGAACAGTGTTGCTAGGGGTGTGGCTAAATCATGCTTCATGCTGTTTAATAGGCATCCAGTGATATTGCCATGAGCCATTGATGCAGTAGTTTTAGCTTTTGATATCACTTTTAGGGCTTGGTCCTGTGTGATAGTAGAAGTTGAGCCAGTTTCAGGTATATCTTGATGGTCAGATGGAGGGGAAAGAGGGGTAAACTTAGAGCTAAGTTTATCAGCCAGAAGGATCACTATGAATTTGTTCATAACAAGGTTATGGATAATATGTATGTGTCTTTAAATGTGTAGTCAAAATATATACTGCAGCATGGCATGTAAGAATATTCTCACAGCAGTTAGCTAGATAAAAAGAGTTTAACTGACAACAGTCAAGGTAGTAGAAGGAAGTTGCCTGCCAGTAGAATGCAGGAAGTTATTTCCTCACCTAGACAATCACCTAAAGGAAGACTTGGACTTATGGAGTGAGACAGCCTAGCTGGAGCTAACCTATGGAGTGTAACTTGCAGGAATACTTGCTTACAGAGATGGAAGGTGTCCTGTTAGAGGCCGTCAACCTTGGACTTTTGTTTTCAAGACAGCCTGTGCCCCAGGACTGCAAACTGCTATGACAAGAAACAATGATACTGTTTACCATTATATGAATCTGGAAAGATTTATTGGGCTAATATTTTGGCTTCCTGAAATACTGAACAAACTGCTGATTCATACAGTCCTGTCTCCAGTGCTTTTTTGGGATTTTTATACGTGTGTGTGTGTGTGTGTGTGTGTCTGTTTACATATATAGAGATAAAGAGAGAGCAAGCAAAAAAATAATATATATATATATATATATATATATATATATATATATATATATATATATATATATATATATATATGGGTACCTATCAAACCATCGACAACTTAAAATGATACTGACTCCACCGACAACTGAATTAACCGACAGCGCAAAAACGGGCGTTTACAAGGTAAGGGGTGTAACTCCGCTACTCATGCCTACCATGGTTGCATGACACTGCCACCCTTCCTAAACCATGGTAGGCTTGAGTAGCGAATTTACACCCCTTACCTTGTAAACGTCCATTTTTGCGCTGTCGGTTAATTCAGTTGTCGGTGGAGTCAGTTTCGTTATTTTAAGTTGTCGATGGTTTGATAGGTACCCATATATATATATATATATATATATATATATATATATATATATATATATATGTGTGTGTGTGTGTGTGTGTGTGTGTGTGTGTGTGGGTGGGTGTGTGTATATATATATATATATATGTATATGTTTTATCTCTATCTATATAGATAGAGATAAAACATATACCTATATATAATTCACGTATATCCCAGACTGTAGAGAGCATGTTTCATAATGGTGCATATCAACTTCTGCAAACTTATATATAAAGATATTTCATGTATCACACAAAATAGACATTCTTCTTCTTCTTTCGGCTGCTCCCATTAGGGGTCGCCACAGCAGATCAACTGTTTCCATTTCTTCTTGTCCTCTGCATCTTGCTCTGTCACACCAACCACTTGCATGTCCTCTCTCACCACATCCATATACCTTACCTTAGGCCTTCCTCTTTTCCTGTTACCTGTCAGCTTCATCCTTAGCATCTTTTTCCCAATATACTCTGCATCCCTCCTCAGCACATGTCCAAACCAATGTAATCTTGCCTCTCTGGGCTTTGTCTCCAAACCTTCCAACCTGGGCTGACCCTCTAATATACTTATTCCTAATCCTGTCCATCCTCGTCCTACCCAGTGCAAATCTTAACATCTTCAACTCTGCCACGTCAGCTCTGATTTCTGCCTTTTTGTCAATGCCACTGTCTCAAACCCATATAACATAGCTGGTCTCACTACCCTCTTGTAGACCTTCCCTTTCACTCTTACTGGTACTCGTCTGTCACAAATCACTCCTGACACTCTTTTCCACCCACTCCATCCTGCCTGTACTCTCTTCTTCACCGCTCTTCCACACTCACCATTACTCTGAACTGTTGATCCCAAGTACTTAAACTCATCCACCTTCGGCACCTCTACTCCTTGCATCCTCACCATTCCTCTATCCTTCCTCTCATTCACACACATATATTCTGTCTTAGTCCTGCTGACCTTCATTCCTCTTCTCTCTAGAGCATATCTCCACCTCTCCAGGGTCTCCTCCACCTGTTCCCTACTCTCACTACAGATCACAATGTCATCTGCAAGCATCATAGTCCACGGGGACTCCTGTCTGATCTCGTCTGTCAACCTGTCCATCACCATTGCAAATAAAAAAGGACTCAGAGCTGATCCTTGATGTAATCCCATCTCCACCTTAAACGCATCCATCACTCCCACCTCAGACCTCACCGCTGTCACACTACCCTCGTACATATCTTGTACCACTCTTACATACTTCTCTGACACTCCCGACTTCCTCATACAATACCACAACTCCTCTCTAGGCACCCTGTCATATGCTTTCTCTAAATCCATAAAGACACAATGCAACTCCTTCTGACCTTCTCTGTACTTCTCCATCAACACTCTCAGAGCAAACATTGCATCTGTAGTGCTCTTTCCTGGCATGAAACCATACTGCTGATCACTAATCATCACCTCCCTTCTTAACCTAGCTTCCACTACTCTTTCCCATAACTTCATGCCGTGACTGATCAGTTTAATCCCTCTGTAGTTACTACAGCTCTGCACATCACCCTTATTCTTAAAAATCGGTACCAAAACACTTTTTCTCCATTCCTCAGGCATCCTCTCACTTTTCAAGATTTCATTAAACAATCTAGTTAAAAACTCCACTGCCATTTCACCTAAACATCTCCATGCTTCCACAGGTATGTCATCTGGACCAACAGCCTTTCCGTTCTTCATCCTCTTCATAGCTATCCTTACTTCCTCCTTGCTAATCCACTGCACTTCATGATTCACTATCCACACATCATGCAACCTTCTATCCATTTCATTCTCTTCATACAAAATAGACACTCTAAATACTTAAATAAATAATTCATCTAATTTTATCCAACTTTCCTATTTTTTATCTTTACAAAGTGTTAGTTTATTTAAAATTCATGTCACATGGCTGTAGTAATTATCTGCTCACTTGCCTTTTATGTAGTTTCTGTAAGTTTTTATGAACAGGCAGCTTTTGAGTAGTTTTTTATTGTAGTTTTAAGACAGTAAGTTTTAATAGTCTCATTTGTCTTTAGAAGTGTGAGTTAGTGTTATGCTAGGATTTGTTATTTCATAGTGTAGATGTTTTTAATTATTTTAATCTTAGTGTAGATATTTAGAGTCAGGTCTATTTTGCTAGCAATGTCTTTTTCTAGTTGTATCTTTTGCATCTTTTATTTCATTTTCATTTTAATTTGATCAAAACATATTTCTAGTGGTTTGAGACTGATGAAAAGTGTTGTTTAGATGTAATTGTTTGTGTACATTTCCTGAGTGCCTGTGTTTAGTTTTTCTTTCTTTCTTCATCAATCGTGCAGAGATCCCATCTTTGATTACATGGGTAAAATGGTGATAAATGCTTGATGATACATGTAGCATGGTAATAAATCAAACATATCTACACTTCAAGTAAGGTTACACCCTTTGTTAATGTTCATTGTTAGGATAAATCTATAAAATAAATCAGTATGAGTATGTGTGTGTGTGTGTGTGTGTGTGTGTGTGTGTGTGTGTGTGTGTGTGTGTGTGACTGTGTGTGTGTGTGTGTGTGTGTGTGTGTGTGTGTGTGTGTGTGTGTGTGTGTGTATGTGTGTGTGAGTATGTCTGCAAATGCGTAATGCAGTAAGCCTCAAACAAGGTACATCATACAAAATGCTAATAGACATTGTGGTGTACTATGTTTCTGAAACTCCTGTTTCATAACTATGGGAGCCTTATAGTACCAGCCCTGCTGCATACCTTAATATTTAGATATAGAATATCCCATTGAGACCACAGAGGAAAAAACAACAACTGCATTTCTTTCATGGGTTATATGCTGTCTCCTTTTTTCTCAGATCTCTTTTTGTTTGTGTATTCAGCATGAGAAAAAGGAAAACAAACATTAAAACAACAGCAAACTTATAACTACAAAGAACAACATAAACAGTAGAATTGAGAAGCTATTTAATTTAAAATATAATTAGAAGTACAACTTTATATACAGATATTTACAAATGTTACTTTCTTGTACAATATCCTGTCAGGAATCCACATCACGTAAATAGTCCTCTAGATACTTTTGCTAACAGTTCCCTTCTACGGTCTCATCCTTGCCATTTCAGATTATACCACAGTATCTAAATTCTAGCTACTAAGTGCTTATGTGGGATTCATTTACTACATTACAGACACTTCTTGTATTAGTCATGTTCCTTTATTCAAACCATAGCTTCTGGGGGGAACTGATCAGTTGCAAAGAATGTGTGTTCACCCTTATGGATGAACTGATGTGTATTGATTGGTTGTTTTCAGGCATGAGTCTTTCAGAAACACAGTCACAACATGTGGTAGTTTGCAATTGGCAGTGCAAGTGCATATGTTCATGGATGGAGAGGAATAACTAACATCATTAAATATTTGTTTTGTTTACAGCTGACATCTTAATTATCAGCTAATTTAATTTATAGGATACAAGTAGCCTAACTTGTTCTTTTTATGACCCTTAATTATTTATGCTTTACAATGGTAAGAATTATTGATCTGTTGCTATTTAAGAAAACTACTTGTTCTTAAACAGCTTCTTACTCTAAACTTTGTGTAGATTTAAGCAAGAAAAAACAAACTACAAATTCTATTTTAAACTCAGTGAAGGACTCTAGGTAGATTTAGGTAACAAACCTGTTGCTACAATTAAATCTTAGAGCAACATTCAGTTTTTATAAACATTATAATTGCAACTGAATATGCATCCAGAATTTTAGGTGACCCACTATATTTCTCAGATAGTATTTCTGCATTCCTTGCTCCTAACTGAAAGAACAGCAAATACAAGCAAATATAAATGTATTTTCTGTCAATACACTTAACCTTGGTTTTAGCTGTTGTCTACAGCTATATTTACTACATAGGAAAGCTACTGATGGCATCTGGTTGAGTTATAACTCCTAGTATTCACAGGCTTTTCTTTAGTCAGTTTATTTATCTTTAAAGTTCTCCTTTCTGACATATATAGTAGGTGAATTATTTGCTTTAAAGAAGCAGTTTGTTCCCTTTATCAGCTACCTGAGCTATAAAATGTACTAATGTATTAAGGATAGTGTTCATGAACATTGTGCCCCCTGGAGTTAAGTTGGGTATGCAGTAGCAGTTTTTTTTTTTGAGTGGCAGTTCCTGGTGTGCATCTTTTTTTGGTCATCTTCTTGTAGTTGATAGGGCCAATGTAACTTCTGAAACTCATTTAAACTTTCCTTAGTAGATTTTATAGAGGATTCTTAAGATAGAAAATCTTTATACCTGCTGCTTAGAGGACCAAATGCATGAAGGAATTTTTTTTAAAGAATGCACTAGATGTTCCTTGTGTGGCTCATCTACTAAATTTCAAGATGTCAGCTTTGTAAAGCTGTCTATTAATTATTAAACTGGCACATCATCTAAAAGACATCTTACATCTTGGTGAAAACTGTAAACATTTTCTAATAATCTGAAAGGCAGATGTAGTAGCTCCAATCACGAAAATGAAGACTCTTATCCCAAAGTTATTTTCAGCAAGAATGTCTAAGTTAACAATGGTGCTGTAGCTTAGAATAAATAAAAGTCCATTTGTGGATATCCTACAAAAATTGAGGATGCGTGCAAAAACCCTTAGTACAGAATTATCAGTAAACCATCAGAATATGTTTAGAAAACTAGTAATCAACAGCCCTTGGTGATATTAGATCACTGCAATATTAAGAATGGAATGTTACAATGATCATACTTGTATTACTGAGGTTGTAATTAATATAAAAGTCAGGCAGTTAATAATTCCCACAAAAAGGACAGAAAAAGACCAAGAAATACATCTGGTCAGAACACGTTGACATAAACAATGAATATTATTGGAGGAGAAATAGTCTTTACAGGTTGTCAGTTTGAATCTTGGAAAAATACCCTTAAAGGAGAAATCAAAATTCTTATAATTGGTAATTCTCTGATTAAAAAACTGCAAAAGAAATGACTGTTCTTATCCCAAATCAGATTTCTGTAACTTCCCTTCCAGCAGCCTGTATTCACAATATGAGACACTGCATTAAAGAGTGTTTGCCCACCAAATTGATAGGGTTACGTAACAATCCATATGGTGTTCATGATCTAAGAAGAAAATTCTTAACAGAACTTAAGAAAATCTAGTTGATCTCTCTAAGAAAATCTAGTTGATCTCTCTAAGAAAATCTAGTTGATTTCTCTAAGAAAATCTAGTTGGTCTCTCTAAGAAAATATAGTTGATCTCTCTAAGAAAATATAGTTGGTCTGTCTAAGAAAATCTAGTTGATCTCTCTAAGAAAATCTAGTTGATCTCTCTAAGAAAATCTAGTTGGTCTAAGAAACTCTAGTTGGTCTCTCTAATCTTTAGTGAAGTTTCAGACTGATATAACTTCGAAGTCCGTCCATTCCCTGGACCTGAATCATATCGTACTTATAGGGCTGTTAAGTACAATAGCTTGTTGAAGAAAGGGTGCTATTGACATGAAGTTAGGGTTTTTATATTTTGGGAAAAAGTGATATGAAACACTAACTACTTTTCACAAGATGATCTACAATTAACTGTATTAGGAGTAAAGTTCTATTGCAACAACTTGAAAGAAGTAACCATTATTTGACTCTGTCCAGATGAGACATGAATGGCTTCTACTGGGTTATACAGTTTTGTGTTTAAAATTATATATGTTTGGCTAATAAAATTATTGAGAATATGTTTAAACAAGACCTGACATCTGCATCTGTGTAATCATTGAAACTTGGTTTAAAGCTCAGGACAATGCAAAATTCTTGCTGGGCTACAATAGATACTATGACTTTAGACAGAGTATTTGCGGAGGCAGAATGTCCATTTATGCAAGAAATAGCATCATATCAAATATTTGTTTAAGTTATTGCAAATTGTGAAATCCTGCAAATTATTTAAACTGTAAATAACACAGCAATTCTAGTAACTACATCTTAAAAAACTCCAAATATCTCTTTGAGCTCAAGTTGTCTCCAGAGCTACACAGTTTTTCCATGGCATGAGCTATATTCATAATAGGTGATTTTAATTGCCACACAGCTCATTGGATTATCCTAGCAAGTATATTTATGAGAATATTTTCTTAGATTTTGTAATTTATTGAATTATCTTTCATTGTAACACACTGTATGAGACTGCTTCTTAGATTTTACAACTAAAAATGTAAAACTCATTGTGCAAACTCCAGCTGTGTGATGTAATATATTAGATGTACTGCTGTTTAGTAGATGGAACATCCTAAGGTAGATTATTCTCTTACTGAAAATGGTTATCATAATTGTATTATGGTTAAAGGTAATGTGTTTGTCAACAAGCAGTCTCATAGGAGGTACTTAGTCTAACTCTGGGGTCATAACTACATCTCGGGGTAAATACAAACTCCACAGATCCCGCTTTCATGGTGAGATTGCTTTCTTTCTTACTTTTTTTTTTTTTGAGAAATTAGTCAATACTGTAATGTTGCCATAAATGTGTCCTATTACCAAAAAATAGGCATGGTTGAATCAGTTACCAGGCAGAGTTTTTGAGGCAGAATATGTAACAGGATACTTAAGAAACAGTAATGAGAAAGACATTGAAATGCCTAAGGTCAAGGGTCAAGTAAAACAGTGCGATATTAGGCTGAAAGGAGAGACAAGTAGCAAGTTGTCATTTGCAGTCAAAACCTCTTTTTCCATATTCTTGTGCAAATTTATCATCTGAATACTTTAAAATGTCATCTTGACACACAGCTGTTTTAAGAAAATTTACTACAAGGTTTGCACAAATTGTTTTTATTCAGATAAGCCAGTAGACATACCACTTCTTTTTTAGGAGAGCACTACCTGGTTAAGTGGCTTGCTTGGAATCACTAGTAGGCAAACGAATGCTGAAGCAGTAATACCCTGGACTACAGGAAGCAGCTTTTTCACAGTTCATAAGTATGATTTTCTGCTAAATATCAGTGTAGATGTTCTTCGTGTTTCACTGTTGCAGTCATCATACTTGGGTTATCTGCCTGCAGGTAGCCCTCAGTCGGCCCAAATACCAGAGACTTAGTATTTCTGCATTGGTTGCTGTCACTGCATGACTGATGTCAGGTCGTCAGGGGTATAAAAACAGGCAGCCAACACCATTACCTCAGCCTTTCTTGCCGAGGAGCCCGAAGCAGAAGCAGTTCGCATGAGTGCCGGTCGGCCGCTACCTGAGTTTTTGTTTCCAAACTGAATCTTCTTGAAGTCTTCTAAAGCTAAGTACCCCATTGGGGATCCTTTTTTCTTGCTCTAACCAATGTCAGAAAAACTTAACAATTGTCTTGCCTGTGGAAAGCAAATACCACACTTTGATTTCCATTCTTACTGCATCATCTGTTTAGGCCCAGACCACGACGTTCCTCACTGTCAGTTTTATGCGTTGTTCAATGCCTGAACTATTCGTTGTCAGGCTCTTATTGTCGCTAAATACTTTTGCTCTCGATCTCTGTATTCTGAAATGGCTTCGGTAAGCCATCCGACTACCGATCTTCTGAAAAAATGTAAGGGTAAAGACAGAGACAGACTGTACAGGTCCAAAACTGCCAATGGCACTTCTGTTAAGCTAGTTGCCAGTTCGCCGGCACTCAGTGAGGTGTTTTTGCTGCCCCTGATGCCCGCTTTGATGGATTCGGAGGCCGCTACCGAGACCCATTCTTCTTTGACTACGGAACCTGTGGATGTTTCTACTTTGGATGGGTCCCGAGCCACTGTGCAGGCACCGGCTTCTGAGGAAGTTCTTCGCAATACCAATACTCGACACAAACCGATGACTTCTTTCCAGTCTTCAGTTTTGTCTAAAACTACCGAGTTTCTAAGGCCAAGAGTAAGAGCTACGCCTAAAAAACCGACAACCTAATCTCAAGCACTTGCTTCCTTGCCACAGTCTCAAATGCTTAAAATGGCAGAAGACCTGATCATGCTGATTAGGGGAAGCCAGTCTTCCCCTGCTAAGAGAAAAAGAGACCTGTCCCCAGCAGCTTTAACTGACCAAGTATTCGATGACTCTGACATTTTTGAATATGAAGACATGCCTTTATCTCCTTATGAGGATTCAGATGCAGAGGAATCAATTCCCTCTCCTTCTCCTCCAGAGGATTTTTCTTTTGGTGAAACCCTTCATACTTTAAGAGAGCATTTCCACTGGGAATGCCAGGATTATCCTCAGTCCAAAAAGAGACTCAGAGACTTTTTAGATTTGCCACAACATATACCTTTAGCTATCCCTCCTGTTCTGGATGTTGTGGATGATGTCTTTATGGAATCTAGTCTGACTCCTGATACTTTACCCCTTGCTCCAAGGAAACCAGACATGTACTACAGTGTCCCTGACTCTCACAAATTTATTTTCAAAAATCCTACTGCTGACCCAGAGGTCATTTTCCAAGGGCCTAAAGATATAAAAGCAACTACAGCTAAGAATCCCACCCCTTCGGACAGGGATTCCTGAGCTTTAGACAGATGAGGTAAAAAAGTATACACCTCTGCAACTCTAGCCATTAGGGCATTGAATTGCCAGTTTCACGTGCTGAAATACCAGCAACATATTATGGAACTTATTAAGCAAAAATTATCTACCTTTACAGACTGTTTGGAAAATAAAGAATTACAAGAGCTTATGCATTCTGCAAGACAAGTCAGCAAGCATGCCCTGCAATGTGGGTTTGACACCCTAGAAGCATCTTGCAGGGCGGCAGTCACTGGTTCTGTACTGAGAAGGCATGCTTGGCTTAAGGAACAGACCTTGCCAGACCATGTCAAATCAAAATTACTAGACACTCCTTTGAATAAGGACAATTTGTTTGGCACCAAAGCAGAAGAGGTTCTAAAAAAGATGGAAGAAAAAGCTAAGTCTATGCAGACAGTCAAAGATTTTTTGCAGGTGCAGCCTCCAAGATTTAGTAGGCATTGCCCCTCAAAACATTGGTCCTTTCCAGCCCCCTCAAGGCCATCTCACACTAGACCCTGGGGAAACAGATTCCCCCCCCCCCCAGATTACAGTCTCAGGGTATGCAGAGATCTAAGCAATGGAGTACCTCCACTTTTAAAACAGGGAGTGCTAAACCACCCCCTTATGGAAAGAATTCATAATGACTTCTCAACTCTACTCCTCACCTCTGCCCAATTGATCATGCCCCTAGGAGGAAAACTTGCCCACCATGCAAAAAAATGGACCTACATCACCAAAGACTGATTGGTCCTCAACATTGTATCCCAGGGGTGCAAATATTACTTCCACACACTGCCAACCCTGAAAGGGTTCCCAGACCTTCCTCCAAACCAGTGGGCAGAGGCACAAAAAACAAGTTCAATCCCTGCTCTCCATAAAGGCAATTCAACCTGTTCCTGCAGAACAAATGGGTCAAGGGTTTTATTCCAAACTTTTTCTGGTACCCAGAAAAGAGGGCACTTGGTGCCCAATCCTAGATCTTTCCATTCTAAACACCTTCCTGGTGGTACCAAAATTCAAAATGCTCACCCTTCAGCAACTTCTTCCAATGCTGTCCAGAGAGGCCTGGTTAGCCATCCTAGATGTAAAAGAAGCCTCTCTGCACATCCCTATCAGGGAATCATGCAAGAAATATCTACATTTCAGGGCAGGATCTATGCATTATCAGTTCTCTGCACTTCCCTTTGGCTTATTCACTGCTCCCAGAGTCTTCACAAAATGTCTGGCTCCAGCTATTGCCTATTGCAGACAGAGAAAGATTCAATATACCCTTACTTGGACAATTGCTGATTCAGGCAGACAGTCAGGAAAAGCTGTTGCAGCACCTGACATTTGTAAAGAACCTTCTAACCTCCCTGGGGTATACTATCAATGAAAAGAAATCAAATCTAGTCCCCAGTCAAAATATTGTATTCCTGGGAGCAAGCTTAGGCATAGCATCCCAGATGGCATTTCTTACTCCAGAAAAACAAGCCTATCTAACAGGCTACTTCACTGAAATGGCCACCAGAAGCCAGCCGGGTATGCAGATTGATTTGAAATAGACATTTTTGCTGATAAGTCATAAGGTGAGTTAAGTGGAAGTCATGGGGGTGAGCATATAAGTATTTTTGCAAACTTTGTTGTTTTTTATATGAAAAGGTTGTAGAAATTTAAACAGTTCATCTGCATCCCTGGTACTAGATATTGTAAGTCAGAGACTGCATGACATATGAGAATGGAGATAGGTGGATGGATAGACAGATAGATAGATAGATAGATAGATAGATAGATAGATAGATAGATAGATAGATAGATAGATAGATAAGATAATATTTTCTGTAGAAAATATATGTTTTTCTATAGAATATTCGAGAGTGATGATTGTACCTACAAAAGAATTTTAGTGAGAGTCCCATCCAAAAATATTTTTTTGCACAGTACAATCATTTTTTTCTTTCTGATGCATGTCTTTTTTTCAACCAGTTTTGGCATGTCGTACCTCGGTTATGCTTAAGATTTGATATTTCTTTTTTGGCTAGTTTGAGTTCAGGAGACAGGGATTTAATAATTCAGAACAGAACTGTTCAAAAAGGTGTATGCCAGAAGTGATGAGGATGTCATGTCAAATGGAAGAAGACATAGAAGATAAATCTTATGACCTTATATGCTTAGAACTATACAGAATATGTAGTATAAATCAAACTTGAGAGAAATTGCTTTGATTGCTGCAGAAGTAGTGCAGATGCATACAGGTTATGCTTTATCTTTGATTTATATGTGTGAGTAAGAGATTTTTTTCTCATGTACAGTTGGATAAATAAAATGCGTTAATAAAGATCTATATGGATGAAAAGTGTCTCCAGTGGTCAAAATTGCCATGCCAGCTTTGTTTGTCAGAGAGTAGATAAAATAGTGACCTGAACTGCTACAAAATTATAAACATGCACATGAACATTGATAGGCACTAAGTAAAATATTGAATGAGAACTAAATGGTAACCCCAAATTCCATCAGGCTAAGGTCATGCCTTTGATGTGGTATGTTCTTAAATTTAAAGTAGGAATTGAATTACAAAGGCCAGGGGGTAGTGGGGTGTTGTCAAAAGTGAAGTGGAGTGAGTGGGTTGCACCCATAGTACCAGTGTTAGGGAAAGTCTTTACTTGCACAGATTTCAAAGCCAATATTAGTTCATAGTTCATTAAACAATATCTCCTGTAAAGAAAGGAAGATGTCTTCATATCAATGACAAAACCTGGTATGGCACAAGTATACCTAAAAATGGAAAAGGAAGGGTCTTTTAATCAATTCCTGATGAATGATATAGAGGGGGTTATTCTAGTATACTTATATGAATTTAGAATGGCATCATCTGTACCCAGCCTTTGGCAAAAGACAGTGAATCATCTATCCTGGAGGAATATATAATACATAACACTACATGGATGATATCCAGGTGAAACAGAATAATAATAAATGCTATTTGAACAACCCACAGAGAGACCTAGACA
This sequence comes from Protopterus annectens, assembly GCF_019279795.1. Classification (NCBI taxonomy): domain Eukaryota; kingdom Metazoa; phylum Chordata; order Ceratodontiformes; family Protopteridae; genus Protopterus; species Protopterus annectens. The sequence goes on along the minus strand of NC_056735.1, from coordinate 1,714,367,001 downwards.
GACAGCAAGGATATGGGCTTTGAATAAACAATGGTGAGAATGAAATTTTATGTTGAGGATTTATAATTAACTAGAATGTGTTATGTAAGTCACAAGACAGGATGGAGGCTGTGTGCTAAACGTATCTGGGTCTCAAAATGTACATACCTGTCAACTGTCCAGATAATTGCAGAATGTTCTGATTTTTACCACATATTTTTCATCTGTTCCTTGTAAAAGCCATGGTTTTCTGTCAAATCACAGAGAACTGCAGTCACTAAATAATGACAAACATTTAAATTTCAGACTTCATAGCCTTCAGAAAATGCATACTAATACAAAACTTGCTATCCTAGCTCCTTTCTAGGTTTATAAGATTCATTTTTAAAATCTGTTCCTATTTTAGTGCCTTTGTCCCAGATTGTTTTGCCTTTGTCCCTGATTCTTCAGCTAAAGCATGAGAATGTTGAAGATATTTTGAGAGGTAATATCTTGCTTTTGCTGTTGAAACAGCTATTGAACCCCTCAGCCAGATTTTGAGCTGTATTAATAGCTGTTGGAATCCTGAGTCTGATCTTTTTCAATGCCTACTATTGACCTGTTTTTTAGCATTTCTCCTGCTTCAGCTATTATCACAGGCATTGGATCCCTATGTCAGATCAGCCTTAGCTGTTAATACAGATGTTGTAGCTTTGATTCAGACCTTTAGCTGCTAGAACACCTGGTTAAGCCTGGAGCCAGATCTTTCCTACTGACTGCTAACTCTATTCTGCTTCGAGTCTGTTGTAGCTGTAAGAGCAGCTGTTGGGACCCAATGTCAGTTTTTTATTTGTGGCGTGGAATGACACACCTCTAGCAGACTACGCACATCTTGCATCCCAGAGCATTTTTTGAAAAATAAACTTAAAAAGCATAATATAAATAAATGTAAATATTTTGTGAATAAAAGCTATTAAAACTGTAAACAGTAATGTTATCAGTAAGCGGTATTCTTTAGAGTGATAATGCGTTCATAGTCTTTCCATAAATACTATATTATAATGCACACAGGCTCACAATTTTGTTTCTTGCTAAGCTTTCACAAATAATTTTTTATATTTTGGAAACTGTACAACCTAGACATATATTATTAGAACATTTTTGTAAACCTGACGTAAGCTTTCTATGACAATATCAAATTCCTCTATGAGTGCATGCTTTTTGAGGTATTTACAGAAATATGAAATCATGTGTTTCATTGCATAATTATCAATATAAATAATATTGAATATCTTTTAAGATGTTCAGCTTACAATGCAAATATCAAAGTTTTCTTTAACAACATCCAAGATTTCACCTATGTCATGCAACAGTTGTTAAGTCACTTGTGTTTTGCAGTATTAAGTACATATGGAAATATTATTTATTTTTATAATTACATACAAACAAATAGCAATATCTGAGGTATAATGTGATATAAATGGTCACTGACAATGAATTTTCCTGTCTCCCACCATAGCATATCACAGCATACTTCTCAATAACACGTAGAGCTCTCAGTTATGAAAATATGAACATAAATATGAAAATATGAATAATTAGTGTTAACCACTGAGCGATTGCTCAGCAGTAGCACATCCTAAATTAACAATCTTAATATCATTTTATTAATAACTCCTTGTATTTTCTAACACTGCCTATTATTAGCTGGTAAGTCACTTAGTTAAAGAAGCTAGGCTCAAAATCAGACATGTTATGATAAAAGTGCAGTGTTTCTGTATTTTGCAACTATGTCTTTATGTCTAAGATGTATTCCGTCCACAGCAGCTGCTCGTTAAATATGGCAACTCTGAAGTCTACTGTCACTTACCTTGAATGTTGCATTTTACACCTCAGAGCCTTCTGGAGATTGTCCACAGTGGAAGTTCCATATCTAGAGCTGGATATATGGAATAAGAAATTGTTCTTATACTAGACCGTTTCCATCTATGACCTCATAGATCAATAAGCCTATAATTTTAAGAAAGGCTTCTAGTGGAATTGTAGTGCACATATTTCATGAACGTCGGGAAAGAACTGTTCTATATCTTTTCATTCTTGTGAAAACTTGCCATCACACTGTCTACCAGTTGCAGTCTGGGAGGTCTGCATCCTTTTAATCATGACTTATGCATTGGTTATTATCACTAAATCTTCTGACAGTCAACATGCATATCCTCCACACAGCATGTCCTGACATATAAAAAAATGTTTGTAAATACTGCAGGAAATCATTGCACAGCGGTCAGACTGATCAGCCTTAGGATTTTATTTTCCAGTATAAGATTTAGAAATTGTATTGCCTTCATTTTGCCAGCCAGCATGTTGGTGTTGACACTGACATGTCTTCTTGTCTCATTTAAGCTTAACTATATGTTTTCCCATCTATGCATTGGTGATTTTCCTGTAGTCATTTTATGGTTAGTGTCTTTATAATCTTGTATAACTGAGTCATGTACTGTTTGGATATTGGTAATCCAAGCAGACTGCACCCATCAATCTCAGCTTCAAACCTGCTTTTGAATACTGACCCTCTTTCAGTACTAGCATGGTTTGAATAGTGAGGTGCATTACCCCTGGATTCATTTGATAGTCCATCTAGATCAGTTGTGGAGATGTCTTCACATTTAGAAGTCTATCATATATTTGGGGAGAAGGCTTTCTCCAAAACTGTCCCATCCATATCAAACCAAACTCTCAATAATGTAAGAAAAGACGACACTTTAACATGTTTCGAAAACAAGCTAAAAAGCACTCTGAAAGGTCACATACTTGCATCTCTTTCATTGACAATGGATAGCATTTGGTTCGTTGATTATGAGATATTAGTTTTAATTATAAATAAAATGATCTAATCACTTTGTTTGCATGGCTTCTTATGCATATGTGTAAATGATGATGTTTCTAGACTGTCTGCCTCGCTTTCTATATCCTTTATCATTCTGTAAACACATATATGCTCTGTTATGTTAGTAATATGAATGTTGTAAACATATCAAAAATGTTAGTAATATGAATGTTGTAAAAATATCAAAAATGTTTCTGTTTTGGAATGAACGTGTTTTTACATTATTATTGTATACACTGCATCTCATTCCATCTCTGTATGAACCTAGGTCATGGCTGAAAAGGGTCATTCTGACCAGCCCAGTTATCAAATGGAAATAAGTAAATAAATACAATGAACAGCATTATATTATCTGTATGTACATGATTCAAAGGAACTATGTTCTTTTTTTCCCTTCAATTTTATTCATAGTGAAGGTGGGCATGGCATTACATCATTACATCTTGCAGATCCCTGCCTTACATCTGAAACATTCACCTGATCACCTTAATCTGTTTCAGACTAAGTATCTTCCATAAATCTTTGCAAGAAGGAATATTCACAAGAAGTGCCTAAGCTTTCTCTATGCCAAGTAGAAGAACAGTCCAGGAGAAACTCAACCCTACCTACCTTTATACTATACCAGTAAATAGGACTGCCTTCTGAATTCTTCATTTGCTTAATTTATTTATGCATTATGTGTATGTGTATGTGCATTCATCTATTTATCTATCCTTCTATTTGTTGATGTATTTGTTTGTTTATATGTTTATTTCTTCATTTATATTTATATGTTAACCAGGCTAGGACAATGATCTGCATGTACCATTTTCAGGCCAGCCAATGATAGAAAAAAAAAATCATCACATACCAAAATACAATGATGGATTGTAAGAAAGTATTGTATAGAACAAATCAAAATCTGATATGAAGCCAGTAAAACACTAAAAAGTACAGTGGTGTTTAGAACTTACCAGTATTGCAGATTTTCTAGTCTACAGTCCTCACCAGTGTGGCACCCTTCTGTAGGTAAAAAGCTGGCCCAGCCCTCAGAGTTGCACCTGCTCAATGAGCCCAGCTAATCCCTTTCCATTTAGATACAAGGACAATGGTGTCACAAAATGGACATCAGCTGACACGATTTCCAGATCACTCTTTCCCTGGTTGGACAAGGAGCTTGCCGCAGACACCAGAGCATAAGTGAACCAAAAGGGAAATATCACCTCAACAAGAAGGCATCATAGTGATGTTCCAGCCTCTCTCTCTCTCTCTCTCTGTCTCTGTCTGAACACATTATAGCCACTAAAATAGCATCTTCCAAGATAAGTGTCTGAGGGAGCCAAAGCAGTTGATTCAAATGGGGCCAGGGTTAGCTTCTCTAAAACACTGTTGAGGTCCCAAGGAGGAGTAGTTTGTAGTATCCCTTCTGGTTAGCTAGAATGCAATACTCCTTTTAGAAACTACTTCACTGGTAGCTAAGAACACAAAGAGGATCCAGGGTTAGGGAGGTTGAGATAGAATAGCAGAAATATGAATCTTTAAAGATGCATAAAATAGGCCTGTTTTGTAAAGGTCTGTCAGGTAATTCAGGATGAGTGACACTCGAGCTGCAGCTAACTCCCAGAGAGGCACCAAAAGGGCAATCAGTTTTACTGTGCTAACTATGATTCCTTGTTTGGTTTTCTAACCTCCTTCATAATATTTAACAACCCCCAAAAACATGTGAATAGAAGGAATAAGTTTTAGATCCTGTCTTGCACTGCACTGATACAGTATGCAAGTGTGTGGACTTAGGTGTCCTATGCATGTGTTGTACATCAGAACCAAATGGAACAGAGGAAGTGGAAGGCTACTAAAGTGCCAGGTAATTGGGTTGGGGTGCATTAGGGACCCTTTTTTCTGGGTGAAGATCTCCAAACATTAAAGCAACATTTTTGGCTGTCTCCATGCTAGACTTAGCAGAAGAGGATAAAACAAAGTTGTCTGGGCTAAGAGGGGTTACCAGTATGACCTATTTCCTCTTTTGCTTGATCTTCTGCAGTATTTTAGAGATCAGTGGAGGACAGACATACAGAAAAAAATCTGTCCAATTTGTGATGAGGACATTTACTCTACAGGGTGCTGCCCTGCATTAAAACTTTCTCAATTGCTCATTTTTTCGAAAGCAAAACAGGTGTGTTTGTGGGACTCTTGTTGGCCAGATCCAGAAAGATTTAGCTATTCATCATTTATTTGGATATATCTGTCATCTTCTCAGCCTATCTATTTTACAAAAATATTTTCTTTTGATGGTCTGTAGACACCCCTGAGGGTTAGGCCTAATTCATCAATTTTTCTCTTACTTGCATTGCCAGTGTGAGCAGGCCAACCTAAAGGCACTCATTTTGTCAATAATTCAGAAGGCTGGTGAAAAGGAATATGTGGACTCCTTAGCTACCTAACACACTAGAATTCCATTATTGAGCAATAATTCACCAATAATTTAGTGGGTGCTTCCTTTCTTCCCAGTACTGCTGGATTTGTTTCTCTCCTTTGTAAAAAAACAAAAATGTAAAATATATTTATATATCTGTATGCATATATATATATATATATATATATATATATATATATATATATATATATATATATATAGTGTGTGTTTTTTTGTAGGCTCTATACACTGGATTTGTAAAGAATGTTGTGTCTTGCTGTCGCTCACTGATATAAGTATCACCTTTGTATTAGTATACTGCAGCAAACTCTTCAACTGTTATTAATACTAGTTTGTTTTTGGAATGAGTTTTGACTGTAAAAGCGTCCCTGGCCACCCCATCAACCACGATAACAAATGAATAAATACATAAAATATAAATATACTGGAAAGATACAGCTGTGCATCATCAGGTTATCAGCTTAATTAACCTCCTCCAAGAGCACATAAACCATGAAAACAGGGTTGATAAAATTCACCCCTGTTGCACCCCACAGGTAGAAGGTATACGTTTTTATAATTCAAGGTCCGTGGATACCTTTTTGTTGCCAGGCAGGTCCCTTTAAAAATGCGTGGGAAAATTAATTTCCTCAGTAATTTCTGGATTGCCTTAGCAAATACAAAATCTCACTCTCTGAGCTCCTACACTTTGGAGTTTGGAAATGATGATGCAAAAGCATAGCCTCTTACAGGATGTCCTTCCAGTCTTCTACTGTATGTGCCAGATAGAACTGTTATGGAGGAGAAATAGTTGCCAAGACATGTGGGTAGAGATGGCCATGACCTAGACAATGATATTTTTGTAATCTAAGTAGAAGAACATTACATTTCCTAACTACAGAAAGAATTACATGCTTTCGAGATGATATACTAAAAGTTAGTAGCTGTATATAGGCATTTTGTTTTCTGTTGTCAAACTTCATCTCATCATAATTTAATAAATTATAATGTGCCAGTCTATCAAAAAATACTGTGTAACATTAGATGTGTTAGATGTGGTAGGTCTGCAATTTAATGTTTTGCTGTGTAAATATGATTTTATATATATATATATATATATATATATATATATATATATATATATATATATATATATATATATATATATATATATATATATAAATATATATGTATATATATATATATATATATATATATAAATATATATGTGTGTGGGTCTACTTCAGAATGTCGACCATTCAGAATGCCAACTTTCATATGGCCGACACCATATGTTCAACATTCCAAAATACCAACATCCTGAAACAGCACCATTTACCTACCTGTAAAAACAGGAAAACTGTGTTATGCAGAGGGGAAAGCTCCCCTGCACCCCCCAAACCCCCTGCTACTTAAATATTCTCAATCCAAGATCACACTACAGTGCAGGAAAGGGGAATCTCCAGTCCCCCACTGTAGCAGGATCTCCGCTATCATGTGCCAGCCTTTCAAACGTTCGCTCATATGGTGTCAGTCATATGAGTTTCGAACATTTGAAAGTTCGAACAAAGGAAGGGCTCCCATATATATCTATCTATCTATATATATATATATATATATATATATATATATATATATATATATATATATTCACTTCTTAATTTCGAAATACCAAAATCCCGAGGTTCAGAATATTGAATTCAGAACCTCAAGATCTTGGACTCTCGAAATTAAGAACCCCCCCCCCAAAAGCAGTCAACACATCACAAAACCCCACCCCCCTACTTAAATATACCAACTCCGAGATCGCACTCCGAGATTGCACTACAGCGAGGAAAAGGGAAATCTCGTTCCGCGCTCTATGCCAATCTCCAGTCAGGTTTTCAAAGTTTTAAAACTTTGATCATATGATCTTCGATCATAAGAATTTCGAAGTTTTAAGGGGACCCATACACACACATATATATATATATATATATATATATATATATATATATATATATATATATATATATATATATATATATAGATATATATTATGTCTTTCAGCTTTTCCCGGTTAGGGGTCGGCACAGCGGAACTCGGTCCGCTAATGATTGGCAGTTGATTTTTACGTATATGTATATATATATATATATATATATATATATATATATATATATATATATATAACCAAACACACCACAAACGATAGTTATGTAAACACAAACCCAACGAAATACCGGAAGGACCACAAGAGCAGCTAAAATAGCGTGATAAAATCACTTCTTCACTTCAAAGTTAATAAAAACAGGTTTAATAAGAAGGTTGTGAGCGCTTTCGCAGAGTGCACCTCTGCTTCATCAGACCTATATATATATATATAAAATGTTTTACCTTTTTTTAAACTAAGAATGTTGACAACTCAGTAGTCTATGTTCCAGCATGTTTTGGGGAGACGTAAGGAAACCAGAATACCTGGTCAACATCCACACAGGCACAGGGAGGGCATGCAAAAGGGCAGGACTGAAGCCTGAATTCTGATGCTTCAAGGTACAGATCATAAGTAACTGATCCACCTTGTTGTTCAAGTAAAGAAGCAAGATACATTAAGAACTTAAAACTACATTTTTGTGTTGACTTGCTCATCTAGTTAGCTCCCAGAAGGTGTCGCTAAGTTGCACAAAGTTGTTCTTCACTATTACTGTATTGTGCTGTTCTCTGATTCAGCTTTTCTCTAGTGTCAAATCAGCATAGGTCACAGAAGTCCCAATCGCTGCATCTGTCTGTAAGATAAGATTTATGCAAAGCAGATAAAAACATTTAGACGTATTTGGATTAGAGAAGAAACCATAGAACAATTAGAAGTGGCCACATCAATCACTCCATCAGATTTACTTATATTTCATCAGTGAAACCACTGCTGAGTTAGGCACTAGCTAATAGCACTCATACGTTTTTTTCTGTGCTTTGACAATATGGCACATACACCACCCAGAATTCCATGTACGGAATAGTGTGTTCATAATTTACAAAACAATGTTTGTAAGTCATCCAGAAAGCTAGCAGTCATAAAAAGATATGTTTGTTCCTCACTCATTTGATTACTGACTCTTCCATACATGGGTTCATAGGCGATTACTAGGCTAACAACCTTAAAGGGCATTTTTAAGCCTAACAATGCTTCCCATGAGGAATTTTTAACTTTTCAAATAGCCCTTTTCAGAGCCGAGGTTAATGGAAAAGAGTAAGAAAGTAATGACCAAGTGCTATAAGAAACAGATAACAGAATTATATAACAAAGGATCATTACTATTCAAAAAACACGCAGTCATTGAACAGCCCAGTCAAAGTCCCCCTTGTAAATTGAATATATACCAAGAAAAATACTTCCAGATGGTAAAGTAAAGTATCTAGACTTTCTATTGAAATATGTTCATTAAGGCCATCCTTGACATATGTTATGAGAAACAGGGCAAATTATAAAAAAAAAAAAAAAAATCAGGGATGTTTTACAAAACTATGGACAGTTGAAAGGTATGGTTACCAGTACTATGATCAATCATATTGCTGGTAACCGTGCCTTTCAACTGTCTAGAGTTTTGCAAAATATTGCTGATTTCCCTCATTGTTTGCCCAGTTCCTCATAAAATGTTTGATTTTCTTCAAAGGTTCATAGACTCATAGGGATTCATAGGTGTATACTAGTCTACCAACTACTGGGGCACTTATAAGCCTAGCCATAAATCCCAAATGAATCCCAAAACTTTTTGTGCCATAGAGGTTATTTTCAGAAGTGTATGCAAGTGTGGCATGAATTATAGGCTGCCACTGTCTATTAGAGACTTGGCGCTTAGACCAGGGCTGAATTTCTGATTTCCCATCCACTGGTCCAGGTTATACTTGAATGTCTCTCCAACTAGCAAGGTTTCAGTTCTTAGATTGAGTAGTTCTGATGCTATTAGTTTTGCAGATATGTGAAATGTCCATCATAGTGGGATCCAACGATGCCTCATATGCCAGTCACAGACTGTATCTCGACAGAGTGCAGGAAGTGTTGTTAGTGCTTTGCATTAATTTTTTGAGAAACCTTTGTGGACATTCCAGTTGCCGCATGCACCTGGTCATGTACATGCCGAAGAGTCAGTGACAAGTCTGATGATGGCTGAATACAGAGAAGCTCTGACCTTATTGAATCTAGGTACCATAGAATGATTTCCTTACTAGCTTGGACACATGTTGGCTGAAGGCCAGGTTACTATCTACATGTGTCCTCAAATCCTTGACTATTGGGTCTACTGTTAGGGTTGTGCTATCATGCGGTAGTTTCCTAGGGTGGCTGACTTCCCAAAGGGTACTATTACACATTTCTTTTTTTTTTAAACAAGAAATATCTTTATTAAATTATCACTTACGACATAGACAATCATACATTTTTATAAATGAAAACAAACCATCCAAATCATGCCTACTTTTAAACGTCATTTCTCCTCCAAAACATTATTCTGTATGTATTGTTCCCACAATTCCTTTATTTCTATGTAATTTGCTTCTGGTCTTTTCTAAACATCCCACTTTTAGTTGTTTTATCTCTGTTACTATCTGTTACTATTTTCACTACTTCATCGTACAGTTGGTTTAGACTTTGATTTCCATTTTCTATTAATTGCATTATTTGGTAACCACCATAATTAGTCTCAGCAAGGCCTTAGTATACCTAGGCAATTCCAATTCTCTATCATAGCTCAAAAAATAATTTCCTTAGTTATACCAATTTGCTCACCTGGTATTGCTGACAGAGTTGTCGGCAGGGATTTTTTTTTACGTCTGCTAACTCATTATTCTCCCAAAAAATATATTCCCAATTACCTATCTCCTAAAACATAAATGGCACCCTACAGGCTAAAACTGTCCCACTACTAGGTACTTCTCGCTCTTACCCTTTTGTCCCTATATATTCTGCTTCTAATGAGTGTGTGGTGCTTTTTGAAATAAGGGGGTTTACCATTTCCAACAGGGTAAGCTTGTGAGAGTAGTCTACTGAGCAGGCTGCGTTCTGTTCCAACTGCTCACAAATGCAAACGCTACGAAACGGCACTATTCCCAGTTATGCTTATTGCATGTAAAGTGAAAGCTAAGAGAATGTGATCACTTTAGTACTTTATACAGATCTGAATGCTCGCTAACCTAGAAAGCCTAACACTGAATATATATGGTATAAAGTGTGTATGCTATATGGATCTTTTGCTGCAGATGTAAACTAAATTGAATGTTAATCTGTTTCATGGTGTAAAGTGTGTATGCCAATTGGTTATCTCTGCTGTAGAACTAGCCTCTTAACCTAGCACCTGCCTGTATTTGCTACATTTGTAACTGTTGCTTGGACTGTTTGCCTCCTCTCCCTTCTTTCCCTATTCTCCCAGCTGAAGCCCTATATGTGCTAATGCTTGTGTTGTTCTGTTTTTTTTTCCCTACAGCTGTCCGTACTGCATTCTACCCTAACTAGTACAGACTAAACATCCTACCCTGTAAGGATTTCTCTACGGGACCCTACTAAAGCCCACTGAAGAGCATCTCAACAATTAGCCCCCCTCAAGAATTACTTCCAGTGTATGTACTGATGCATATTGTACCTGAAAGTGCTTCTAGTACCTAAACTATCATAGTGCCTGTACTTCCCCATGCTTGCTAAGCAGCCTACTGCAGTCTATCTCTTGACCACTACCTACCCACTAAGCTGTAATTTAACTATCTAACCACTAGGTGGCACTACTCATCTTCTAAAGTTTAAAGTCTAGTTATCTACCTCCCTCATTTCTCACCTGTAGCCATCCCCAACCTCTTTGTATTTTTCCCCACTGGCCTGCTCTGTCCTGTGCTTAGTCCTGATCTCCACTCACACTCCCAAGCCTGGTCTTACCTTGTTTCTCCACCTTCCTCTAGACTCCCACTTTTCTGCTTCACCTGGCTGATTGGTTTCAGCCAGCCACATTCTCTCCAGCTGTACCTGCTCCGTTCGCCCTGTGGGCTCACTCCGCTCCCCTACCCTGCCCCCAATTCCCACAAACCCACACTACCCCTACATTTCTACTTAACCAATCCCCTCCCTCTATTCACTCACCAATCATCCCCTACTATCATAGCTCAACCAACCAATCTCCTCCACCCTCTGACCGCTCCCTCTTGAACTCCATCTCCCAATCACAACCTCTCCAACCCCATTCAAATTCCACATACACTCCTTGTCCACCTCATCTGATACACTCCTATCTGCCTTACTCATTCCTCCCTCTAATACTCATCCACACCACAACCATGACATGTCTTATAACTCAAACAGTTCGAACCCTATTTATCTGCTTTCTATTCTTACTCTCTATATACCATGCTACCTCATACCATTCTAACCAACTCCACCCCTCCTTCCTATCCAACCCCCATACTCCCACCCCTCCTCCTCATCCCACTGTAAAACATTTCCACAACATATCCACCTCTCTAGTCCAACCCAACCTCCTCCACTACTTGAAATTAAAGCTTGTCCCCCTCCAACCTACATACCACAAACATAAACTAATTCCCTACCGTCCGTAACTATTAAAAGCTAGCTCAGAAATGTCACTACCCTTCCTCAGCTTCCTCTACTTAGCAGGGGACATACATCAAAACCCTGGACCAAATACTTCCTCTTCTCCAAACCCCACTGTTGCAAGCAATAAAACTAGCCACAAACACCTCATATTCTTCACCTTGAATGCCCAAAGCCTAAAGAACAAAGTAACCTAATTTCATGCCTGGCTCAACCATAACCTATCCGATATTGTAGCCATCTCAGAAACTTGGTTAAAACCCCACATCTGTGATTCTGAAATCCTACCACCCAGGTTCCACTTAAAAAGAAAAGGGGGCGGGGTAGCCCTAATATACTCTAACTTGCTGACCATATCTCTGTACCCTAATCCTATCCCTCCATTCAACAACGCTGAACTAGTCGTAGGCCTTCTAAAACTAAATAACCATAAAACATGTATAATTGCCCTCTACATCCCCCCAGGTAATAACATCTCCACTCTTGAAGAAATCCTCCTCTGGACATCTACCAATATTAAACTAGAGACCTTCATACTTGGAGATGTAAATATTGACTGGAATAAAATCAACAACCCAAATCCCACTATATCTATCAATCTATTCAACTTTACCCATCTAACTAACTCTATCACCAGACCCAACAAATCTAACCCTTCAGGTACAACTCTAGACTGGATCCTAGTATCTGACCCCAAGAAAGTCATAGACTCTGGCACTACACCATCTTTCATCCACAGAGCTACTCACTCCTCTCCTCATCTACACCAATATACCCACACCTGTAACCTCACAAACTTCAACCCCACAGCCTTCTTGGAATCCCTAAAACATACAAACTGGAGCTCCCTAAAAACTCTACCACTAGGCAATGCCATAGAATTCTTCAACTCTACCTTCTTAAGCATCCTTAACTCCCTAGCTCCTCCAAGAACAAGGAAGGTCAAAACTAAGTACACCCCCTGGCTAACCAAAGACACCAAAAAACTTATGCTACAAAGGGACAAATCTTGGAAAACCTACCACCAAAATAAGCAGACAGAAACTCTCCTTATATATAAACAACTTTGCAACCTTGTTAAGAAACATATCATTAGAGATAAAAAGTCCTACTATATTAAACTCCAGTCCAACCAATCAAACAACCCCAAACATTTCTGGAACTCAATTAATTCTCTTCTCAAACCAGGTACCAAAAATAACCCCTGCCCTGACTCAAACAACTCTGACTCTGAAATAGCCTTCCTATTCAACTCCTTCTTTATCAACTCCATCGCTGACCTGACCAAGACCTTCCCTAACAACAAGCCACCCTCCCACCCCATCCAATTTTCCACACCCCCTACACAACTCTCTGCTTCTAATCCTCCACCAGTATTTGAACTTAAACCCATCTCTACCTCCCTCATAAAAAGATTACTCACTAAATTAAAACCTTGCTCCAATGCCCCCTGACAATATTCCATCTTCCTTTCTAAAAATAGCCGCAGACAGTATTGCTCTTCCCATCAGCTTCTTAATCAACAGATCCATGCAGGAATGTTATGTGCCCAAACTATGGCATGCTGCCTTTATCCTACCTTTCCATAAGGGAGGTTAAAACAATGGCATCTCTAATTTCCACCCTTTAGCTGTCCTCTCCCCTATCTCTAAAATCCTAGAGAAATGTATTCACCTACAGCTTATGCCATACCAAGCCTTACATCAACTAATTACTCCAACCCAACACAGTTTCCGACCTGGCCATAGTACTATCACTGCCCTGCTCTCATTCTTAGACACAGTAAATCTAGCCCGTGACTCGTAAAATTGTCTCTACAGTTCTACTAGACCTGTCCAAAGCATTCAATACCATTTTCCACTCCCACCTCTTAAACCACCTTTCTAGCCTTCATCTCTCCAAAAATTCTTTATCTTGGTTCTCAAGCTACCTCTCTGGCAGGTCTCAGGCTGTGAAATGGGGGAAGGGCAACTCCTCCTTCCTTCCAACCCCCACTGGGGTACCTCAGGGATCTATACTTGGTCCAATGCTGTTCAACATCTTCATTAATGACTTCCACAAAGCCATACCCAATACCAAAATTGTAGAATATGCAGACGATTCAACTTTAATCTCATGAGTCCCCACCCTCCCTGAGCTACAAATAATAACCCAAACTGCCTTCTCCTCCACTGAACAATGGAGGCTCCAAAACCACCTCTCACTAAATGCCAACAAATCCAAAATTCTGTTATTCTCTCCATCAAAAGCTTCCGCTCTTGATAAACATTCTTTCCAAATTATAAGCCACAGCAACACTGCCTTAGAGGTCACTCCCTTCGCTAATCTTCTTGGGGTAACTATTGATGAACACCTAAATTCGACACTCACATCCAGCAAAACATTAAGAAAACTCATATTAAACTTGGTATGCTATATAGAAACATCCACTTCCTTTCCCCTCTCACCAGACAAACCCTTGCCACTACCTATCTGCTCCCCTCATTTTTATATGGTGCTCCTCTCCTATCTAACCTATCTGCATCTCTCTCCTCCAAACTGGAAGTCTGCTATAATAACATTTCTAAATCTGCCACCAAAGCCAAATTCTCTCTCTCCTCCAGACTGTAAGTCTGCTATAATAACATTTCTAAATCTGCCACCAAAGCCAAATTCTCCTCCTATCACTGTACTGCCCTTCATTTGTTAAACTGGCTTGAACTCCCCAACCATCTAGATTATCTCCAAATTACTACAGCCCATAAACTAATTTTCCAACCTACTAAGTGCCCAGCCCTGTCCAATATCCTCCAACCATACACCCCTCCAAGATCATCCCACCAAAACCTAATCACTGTCCGTAAACCCAATCGTCATGCTGGGCAGTATCTGCTATCCTTTTCTTTAGCTAAAAAATGAAATTCTTTGCCATCATCCCTAAGGATTTGTGAAAGCTTTGAAACCTTTAAAACTCTTCTACACTCCTACCTTTCTTCCAAATGGAAATGCAACTGCTCTCTCCCCACATAGCCTTATGACGCTCTCTCCCCATAAGCTTTTCTCTACCACTGAGCCTAAACCTAACCTGACATAATAGTAAAGGTAAACACCTGTACAACCCACTTTAACCTCTACCACCTCTGCTCTCTTTCACTTCTCTTCTCTTTCCCGCTCTTTCCCAGTTGCCTTTTCCTCCTTACACTTCAAATACCTTCTAACCTGGGAACATACTCCTGTTCTTTAGCTGGGAACTTCTAAGCTTCTATTCTTTAGCTTAAAATATAATCTCCAACAACTTATTCCTGTTCTTTAGCTTAAAATAAAATCTGCACCCACAATTTCTTCTCAATAAATTCCCTGTTCCTACTCTATATCATACCTTCATAAATACTTGACACACTGAAACCATATAATTTTATGTTGTTCTCCAACTCATAATCATTTTTCAGATGTGTTTCTCTTTACTTTGACTGTAACTGTGAACACACTGTGTAACACAAACTTATTTAATTGTATTCTTACCTCATTTAATTTTGATTTTTATGTGAATAACTGTGTATAACTGTGTATATATTTTTACCTCATTTAATTTTGATTTTTATGTGAATAACTGTGTATAATCACTATGTAATGTGGAGCTTTTCTCCCCGGGCCTTCACTGAAAATGGGCTCACTGGGCCCAGTAGATCTCCCTGGTCATCAAACTGAAATAACTAACTAACTAAATAAATAAATAAACCTCATTCTTCCCCATCAGACCTCCGACACTTACTATCTACCAGAGGAAGCCTACTTGGGATATAAAATATCTATGCAAACACTTTCAAGCAAAGATCCTAAATCTTCTAGATTTTGTTGCATGTTTGGGAGACATACATATATACCCCACTGTTTTTTTTTGGTAAACTGCTTATCCATTCTCTCTTCCCAAGCCTTTCTAACCCCACTGATTGATTCTATAATTATCATGCAATATTTTATATTGTCTACAAATTATCCATTTTTAATAAAAGCTTCTGCTCGATTGTACTAAAAATTCTACCAGTGCTGGTCTTTCACTTAGGATCCCCCTATTTTCTTTCTCTTTGCCTGTACTCTGGCATCAATCCTTGCTAGGAAAGGCAGTCTCTAGCCTGCAGTGCAAATAAATCCTTGGCCTCTTCCCAATATGTATAATAATAATAATGTACAATAATATCTTTCCCTCTGTAGTTATTTGCTCTCAATACCTTGGTTCCTTTGCTAGTTTTCTCCAGTAAATTCCAGCTCTTGCTTATTGTTTGTATCCCGAGTTATAGTCATCCCTATCGACAGAATCTCCTTTCTTTATTCCTGTGTTGGCTTAGTTCTGACAATGCTTTCTGCTACTTTATGACTATTGTATTCTGTATGGTTATTGTTATTCGTCTTAAGGATCTGCATCCAAAATCCCAGTCTCTTTTTGTTTCTTCAACCTCTTCCATTTTATTATCATCTCTTTCTAATTTAAATTAAAGCTTTCTGCTTGTGCTGTGCATAGGAGCCTTAACTGTGTACCTCTAAAATACCCCTTCAAATGAGGTAATCCCACAACACCTTGTTCTTTTGGAAGGATCACCTTATCCCACTTGATTCTTGCTGTTTTCTCCTCCCAGATAAAATTCTTTAGCTCTTTATTAATTGCTATCCACAACTTCTCCTCTGGTTGATAAAAGTGTGCTTAACCCGTGTATAACATTTTGACTGATTGTATCTTGCTATACATAGTCATAAAACAGAGTTTCCAGTTTCTCCATTTCTGTATTATCTTTTCTTTAGTTCCTTCCCACATATCCTTAGCTGCCACAACATAATCCTTTTTAATCCATACTCCTAAGTGTTTCATTTTATCATGTCCCCAATAAAATATGGATATTGCTGAACCAATTTGTGTGTGGGTACATAATTTACAGCTATTGCCTTTGTTTAAGCTTCATTAGTTTTCTATCTGGAAAAGACCTGAAACTGTCTAAAAATATTCCACAATACTAAAATGCCCTTTTCTGGTTTTATTGGGTATAAACTAATATTATCTGAAAATAAAGCCAACTTTTCTTGACTACTATACTAATTATATCCTTGAATTTCTGAGTTCCTTATTTTCTTTCTCAGTGGTTCTGAATATAATGCAAATAAAGGAGAAGGAGAATACCCCTGCTTGGTTCTTATGCACAAACAGAAATTATCAAAGAGAAACCCACACACTTTAATTTTCACATCCAACCCCTCACACATCCTCCTAATCAATGTAATAAATTTATCAGAGAATGCAAATGCTTCCATTGCCCTGCTCATAAAATCCCAGGTTACTCTGTTTTGTGCTTTTCTGTACATCAAGACCCACCAACAGCAGTGGTATATTCTTACATTCTGCTTCCCTTTGGACTATCATTGTTCTGTTAATGTTCTCAAATGTTTAGCCCCCCCCCCCACACACACACACACACACACACAAAATCACATTAATCCAGATCTATCAATTTTGGCATCACCTTTGCCATTCTTTTAGCCATTATAGACATAAACACTTTATAATCATGGTTTAGAATGTAATGGGCCTATATGAACCTGGATCTGATGGGTCTTTACCCACATTAGGTATTACAGCTACCACCGCTTTCTTCTAAGATGTTGGTGTTTCTCATCCTCTTAAAATACTGTTAAAATCTTTCAGATCATTATCAGTTTTTCTCTCCTAGCTTCCAAACTTCTACAGGAATACCATCTGTTCCTGGGGACTTTCCTGTAGATTGGTTATACATCACCATTTTTATGTCATCTCTTCCTATCCTAACTGTTAGTAATTGAGCCTCATATACGTACATCTAACCTTGACATATTAATTCTATAAACATTTCCATTTGTCCCTTTTCTTGATTTATATATTTCTCTGCTTTATGCAGATTTTCATAAAATTTTCAAAATATTTCTAATACATCTACAGGATCTCTTGTTATATTCCTTGTTATAGGCTCCCTAAGGTTGGAAACAGCCCTTTCTACTTTCTGTTGCCTGAGTCATTGTGCTATAAGTTTTTTGTGTTCTGGGGTTATTATCAAAAATATTTGCTTAACAGAAGTCTTTCTAAACTGCATATTATCAAGGTAATTCCTTATTTTATGTTTAGCATTCTGCAATTAATCATGTTCTTGTTCTGTGGGATTCCCCCTATTCTGCAATACTGTAGCCTTTGTCATTCCCTCTAAATAATTCTTGTTACTTTCTTAACCATATATCTCTTTCTTTTATTCCCACCTTATGTTTTAAACTCCATTTAAATTTTATACCACTCCTTAGCTATATTTTCAGAATAAATTTCTATCTTCTCTAATAATTCAGGAATAATTTCCACTACCCATTCCTTAAATTCCTTTATTTTCAACAGATAGGTAGGAACGTGCCAGTGTCTCATTTTTATTTCATTACCCTACATTTTTATTTTAGTTATTATTAGTGCATGATATGAAATAGTTATTTGATGCATATCAACACTTTCAATTAAATGCACATGTTCCTGTGAAATATAGGTTCTGTCTACCCTAGCCTAGTTTTTTGTATCTTGGGGAATGATACATTTTTTCCCAAACCTCTACTGCTGAATTTACATGTTCCATGCCAAATATTTTCATAAATTTCTTAAAATAATCTACCCTCTTTTGTTATATTTTCCCTTCTGGGACCCCAGCTACAGCCTCATTGCTGTAAATCAAATTCCAGTCCCCATCTATAAGTAATATTCTTCTGTGAAAGCAGATTGTTTCTCCCAAAAATTTCTTAAGCTCTATTATAGCAGTTTTAGGTGGAATATAAATACATGCCAGTGTACTCCTCCTACTTTGCCAGTATTTTTCATCCTCTTCTATCACTATTGGAGCTACTCTTGCAATTAATATAAGTACTCCCCTTTTCCATTGTCCCACATATTCCACTGAATAACAATTCTGAAAACCTTTCTTTATCAAAGTAACATGCTCATTTCTTTCCAAATGTGTCTCCTGTAGCATAGCTATTTTCATTCTACATTTTAACATAGTTCACTACTCTTTCTTTTTTGTATATTATCTGTGAGACCAAATACATTTAAAGATACTATAGAAAGTGTTGTCATTATGTTGAGAAGTTATTATTCCCACCTGTTATGTGTAACAGTTTTTAATGTCTAGTTCCAGGTTTTGTGCTACATGCATACACGGTTTGGCAGGTTGATCTTGTATACAGTTGTTTCTTGTCATATCCATTTGAATCTATGTCCCATCTTATAGAACTTTTTGTTTTAGTGAAAGCCCTCAAGCAAAAAACAAAGACACCCAGAACACCCCTAAAACCTATTAACTTAACAGTAACACACAAAACTATGTATATCTTCAAATATTGAAGACTAACCCTCACAATAGGAACATTTGTCCTAGACTGACAGCCACTCTCACAAATGTGGATTAAACTATGAGGAAGGTTATCCATGCTGTGACACATATTACAGCCTGTGCTTCTGTGCTGTCTGTTTTAGTGTTATCTTTATTCCTGTCCTAGATTAGGAAAACACAGAAATGCTTTCAGAAAACATTATCTCCTAGTCATTGAAAGAAGTATTCTGTTTTTATTGCTCCTTATCAGATTGTATCCATGAAGACATGAGAACCAGATACATTGTTGCCTCTGCAAGCACTCATTTATTTGCTGGAGGAAAACTTTTTGTTATATTCAGTGTACTTTTTTATTTATTTGCTTCCCCATAAAGCTTGTTACTAGATTTCAGCCAAGGGCCTTAATCCAGTAATTCCTCTGTGCAAGAGTAAGAAAAAGCATGTCAATTTTTCTTGTAGTATGCTGTTTTGACCAAACCTTTCTTCTTTGTTTTACATTGCAGTGCCTACATTTCTTAAAACTGAACAATGAGAAAGAAAGAAAGAAGAAGAAAAAAATCAGGAGCACCTGTTTACTTTAGTATTCCTATTACATCTGAAAATAACTGAGGAAACCTCTTTACTTTGTAGCATGCAGATTGGCATGCATTATAAACATACTACTGTTAAGAACAAAATTTTATGTTCCTTACAGTTAACTCTTTCCTTCCTTTTCCCCTCTCATAAATGGTCTTCCAAACATTAAAGACATGAAGTAGGCCATATGCTCCGGAGTCCCCTACACATTTAGCAAAGTCAGAAAAGTCCAATGTTTCCACGTTTTCTTGTTCAGTCATGTTTCACAAATACAATTAATGTTTTGTAATCCCACATTTATTTGTCATTTTCCTAATTGCTGTTTTTCTTCATGTTGACCTCACTCTCTCAAATCCAGTCTCTGCTTCATTTCCAACATACTCCCAGTTCTTCTAGTCAACTTTTGTGCTTTTTTCTATCTCTCAAGAATTTGCCTTTGGAACATTGGAAAATATTTCACTGGCACAGTCTTTGTATGAGCTTTATTACCAGAAGAATAAGAAGCAGAATTGCCTTCTATTTCATAGCTCAGTTTTTGTTGGAGTGACTTTTGTTCATAGGTTCATAGGTTGGTACTAGGCTATCAGCCCTAGGGCCTATACAAGCCTAGCCATAACAATTCCCTGGCTATTTCTTCCCACACTGTTTACTTCCCTGGACCCTTGTCTAGCAGGGCGACTGATGTGATCCCCGGGGTGAATTTCCTTTCTCCCATCCAATCGTCAAGGTTCCTTTTGAAGAGGACCAAAGAGGCACTCTGCTTGACATGTATGGGCAATCTATTCCAGAGTCTGGGGAGTCTCTGGGTCAGGAACCTATTCCTCCAGCATGTTTTGTTTATTGTGATGACAAGGTTTAGATCCCTGGAGCGTGTGGCTCTGAGGGATTGAGATTTCTTTAAGTGTAGCATGTCCAACAGCTCTGGGTTTGACATGGCCTTGTATGTTAAGCAGAGATCGCCTCGGTGTAGACGATATGCGACAGAGTATAGCTGGAGTTTTTAAGGCGGTCAGCATAGGGCATCTGCTTTAGGCCTGTGATTCTTTTAGTGAGGTATTTCTGTGGCCTTTCCAGTTGTTGCAGATGTCTTGAGAGGTACATACCAAATGGGGCATTGTATTCTATAATGGGTCTAATGAGGGATGAGTACAGTGGGACAATGACCTCCTTTTTTCTGGATGAAAAGCCCTTAGTGATGAGGTGTGCCACATAGAAGGATTTCCTGACTGTTGTGGCGATGTGGTTATCAAAGGTGAGACCACTGTCCACCTGTGTCCCTAAGTCTCTTATCAAACTTTCGGTGTTTAGTGTACTGCCACCTATATGGTAATTCACGGATACATGTTTTTTCCCAAAGGGGATAACTATACATTTCTTGGCATTGGGCTTGAGCCCATGGCTCTGGCACCAAGCATCTGTTTCTGTAAGGCCCTTTTGTAGAGTATCCACATCATTTGGGGATTCAATAATGGCTCCCAGTTTGCAGTCATCTGCAAACTCTGTTATCCAGAGTCCCTTAGTGTTGGCCTGTACTTCAGAGAAGTAGATGCCAAACAAGAGCGGTCCCAGGACTGAACCCTGAGGTACTCCACTTGCCACTTGTCTGGAGCTGGATTTGGAGTTGGCTACTTTTACAGTGTGGGTTCTATCAGTAAGCCAGTTAGCAACCCATTGGGTGACGTAGGGATTAATGCCCAGCTTAGTAAGTTTATCTATGATTCCAGAGTGGGAGATGGTGTCAAAGGCCTTGGCAAGGTCTAGATAGGCTGTGTGGACCACCTTACCCTTGTCCATGGCTCTGGAGACTGATTCAAAGAAGTCAGTCAAGTTCAGGAGACAAGATCGGCCCTTCACGAACCCAAACTGGGTGGGGTCCAGTGTTTGAAGGTTGCCAATGTCTTTGTTTATAAGTTCCATGATAATACGCTCCATGGCCTTGCAGATAAGGCCTGTCAGACTGATGGGACAGTATTTTCCGGGATCCAAGCTGGATTCCCCCCTTGTGGAGTGGGATAACTGTAGCTGTGCGCCACTCAGTTGGCATGAATCCTGAGGCTATGATTAAACATGACACTTAGGTGAGGTGCCAGTTCATATTGTAGTTCATGTAGTACACAGCCCGGGATGTCATCTGGTCCCATTGATGCTGTATTCTTAGCTTTGGAGAGTGCGTTTTTTTACCTGTGTGACCATTATTACTGGAATTTGGCAATCTTCTGGTATTGAGATGGGCCATTTAGGGGGTGAGAGGGGGGTGAAGTTGGCACTGAATCGATCTGCCAGGATATTGGCAATATCCTTGGGATCAGTATATTTAATGCCATTCTGTTTTAGCTCAGAGCAGATCTGAGCATTGCCATTTAGATTCTTGACATAGTTATAGAATGCCTTGTTGTTGTCTTTGGAATCTTTGGCAATGTTATTTTCGTAACTAGCTTTGGAGGATTTTATGAGGGATCTCAGTTTCTTACTGAGGCCGGTAAGGAAGTCTTTTGCATCCTGGGATTTTCCTCTTTTCTGCAACAGTTTCTTCCTTTTGTTGTAAAGTTTGTTTATGGCAGGGGACCACCAGATTGGCTTCTTTTTTTTGTATGAGAGCATCTTGGTTCTATTTGGGATGGCACGATTTATGCATGAGTGGATGTGCTCGTACAGTGCCTTAGTGTAGGATTCAGCAATTGAACTTTTAGCTCCCGTCTGCATGGGTGTCATGAAGTTTGTCACTTCTGACTTGAGTAGCATGAAGTTGGCTTTGGAGAAGTTTTTTATGGAGGTTTCCTTACTGGGGGGTGGGGGGGGTGTGGATGTTAAGGGTGATTAGCTTATGGTCAGACGTGACTAACGAGGGGGTGACCATAGGTGTGGAGCATTGATTTCCCATGTTGGTAATGACCAGGTCTAGGATATTGGAGCCCCTGGTGGGACTATGGATTAGTTGATCTAGGGCATTGGAATTTATGAATTCCAAGAACCGTTGGGCAAAGGTGTTGGTACATGAGTAGCTTTCCCAGTTAATGGCAGGGTAGTTAAAATCATCCAGTATTAGGGTGTTTGGTTCTATTTTAATACTTTCCAGTATGTTTAGAAAGGTGTAGTGAGAATCTTGGGGTATGGTGGGGGATCTGTAGCAAGCTACAATTTGGATTGCAGTCTTACCTAGTGTTAGTTGCACCTGGAGAATTTCAGACGCATTGTGTTGGGCAACTAGCCTGGTGGTGTGAATATCCTTGGTGAATATTGACACTCCTCCACCTTTAGTGTTTTGGTCCTGCTTTGGTGGCCGAAAAGTGTGGTAAGAGTTGTAGCCTGGTAGTGCAGGCGTGCTCTCTGGAGCCTTGAACCAGGTCTCAGTTACTGCACAGATATCGATTTTCTCCATGTTTAGGAGTGCCTCGAGAGAGTGCATTTTGAGGTTTAGACTTCTAGCATTGAGTAGCATTACCTTCACATTTTGCATGCTTGTACCTGTTACGGTGGTGGTTTTGTTCTTTGAACTTTGCCTAAAAAAGGCACTATAGGGGTGGCAAGAGCCATAGCCAGTAACCTGAATCCCAGAGATGACAGGTGCAGACCATCTCTGGTAAAGCATCGTGGTCTGTCAATCATGTCATCCCAGGCAGACAGATACTGGATCCCCTTTGAATAACACCAGAAGCTTAGCCAATTGTTGAAGTCAATCATTTTGTCCTTATATTGTGGTATCATTCTGGGCGAAGGCAGGATGCTACTCAGGGCTAGGGTCATACCTGCCTGGGCCACATGATCCAAGAGCTCTTCCATGTCTCTTTTCATGTAGTCCAGGGAGGTACTTCTCAAGTCATTCACTCCAACATGGACAATGACAGAGTCATATTTGTACTTGTTGTGGAGTGACTTGAGTGCATGCGTTATGTGGCGGATCCTGGCACCCGACAGGCAGCTGACCATAATTTTCTGCTTGTTCAACCTGGTGAGAGGGACATCAGTGTGCTGGATTATAGAGTCACCTATGACTAAAGTGTTAGGTACATTGTCTTGCCATAGGGGCTGTTGCTGGGTGGCACACAGGTGTTTTGAACTATGTGACACTTTGGTTGTGATTGGTGTTTGCGTTTCAGCTTCAGAGGTCCTTGTTGCTTGAGCAGATTACAGTTAAGGGCCTCTGCATATGTGGATTTAGTGTTGCTATATGTGGGTGTTGGTGGTGTGGGTTTAGAAGGGCTATGTGTTGCTTGAGGTGTAGTGTGGGTGTTAACCTTCTCCTCTTGACTGTCTAGCACAATCTTGGGTGGAGAGAGCTTTGCTTCCATTTTGGCTATGTAAGTGCATCTCTCACAGGTTATAGTGTTGGGTGGTAGGAGGAGAGGGTTGTCTGTGTACATGAGGCAATTGCTGCATTGCCCCAGTATGCCCAGATTCACCAGGTGGACAGGAGAAATCACCAGAAACTGACCCTTGGACATGCCTGGTTTGATGCTTTTTTTTTTTTCTTATGTAAAGTACAGGAACTGTTTTCCCTTACCTTAGCAAGGTACTTTGCAATTATAGGCTGTTTAGTGCCTACTATTAATTTCTCCTTATTAACAAGGAGTTGAGTGCTTGTATCAGTTTAAGGCTTCCTAGTGCTTTCCAACAGGTATTAGAGAAAGTGCTGGTCAAAGGGTTGCTTAAAAGTAAGATGAAAAAAAATGCACACTGAAGTGTGCACTAGAGAAGGTAGACGTGAAAGTAGGTAACTTAAGTTTTACCTGTTTAAAAAGTTAAGGTTTAGTGGAGAGTTACTATTTTTAAAACAGCAAGATGGGTTGAAAGGGGTGGTCACTTTTGTATTCTGGTACTATGGACTACAGTAGGATGGCCAATAAATTTAAATAGTTGAAGGGGAGGGGTTTTTGATTTAGTGATTACTCACACAAGCCACTGATAGTAGAGAGGAAATGAGATATATGGTCAGATTAACATAAGAGGCAGGCAACTAGAAAGACAGTGGTATTTAACAAGACAATTATGACTGGGTGGGAGGGCAGGAAAAAAATTTCTGCCTGACTCAGAAGAGAGAGAGAGCTGTGGTCTCTTTTGAAGTTTTAATATGCTGTTAAAGCAGAATGCAGGTAAAACACATGGTAAAGAAAACAAACTACAGTATTTAAAATATATAAAATACAAAAAATAAAAGCAAACTAACCTTTCCTTCACAGCAAAGTGTAGCAGAGTCTGGATGAGCCTCCTTAGCATGTTCTGCATCAAAAAATGATTTTGACCCTCCAGGAAAGAATATTCTGAAAATAGCTGGATATAGCAGCTTGAATCTCATGCCTGCTTCTCGACATTCCCTGATTAGTAGATACATTTACTCCTCTTCTGCCTTGTGTACAGTAAGTAATCATTCTCCACAAACACTCCACTTTCTCCCACTTTTAGTACTTTGTCCTTCCACCACAGTTCTGTCAGAATCAACTCCTGGTTTCTCATGGCCTGGTTTGGAGCATATGCGCAATGTGCCCTTTCAATTAACAAATCCTGCTGCGGAATACCAGTCCAACTGCTTACTTGTGCTTTTATAAAAGTAATACAGTCTGTTCTTTCCAGCTTCTCTAGTAAAGCAGAAAAATCACAGCTTTTTCCCTATGTGCGCTGTCCTCTAATTTTATTTTCTGAAGCATCTCTTCTTGAGCAGTCTCATATTTAGCCAGCCTTTTCTTCATTTTGACCTTTGATTTTTGCAGTTTTATCATCTTATCTGAATGTCTGTTTAAAGCTTCTTCCATTTTCCCCGTTATTTTGTTATCATTTATTTTAATCAGCTCTGAGTACATTTAACTTATTTTTTCCTCTAGGTTACTGGAAGTCATGTCTTGCACCAAAGCTGGAGCTTGCACTGTTTTTTGCTGAACAGCTGCAGATGTCTTCCCAGTCAGTGTTTTCTCCTCACCTTTTCTGGTTGGTTTTCTTTCAGGTTCTCAAATTTCTTTTTGGCTGGCATCCAGGTGAGCATTTACTAGCCAGTTACTGAAATTTATTCAAAAAGGCAAGTTCACTGGCTGTCTTTTCTGAGTTTCTGTTTTCACAGAGGGAGAGCTGAAATTAAGCTGTTACTTGATGCGCAGCCATCTTGGAAGTTCCTATTGTGCATTTTCTTGGTATCGAGTTTTAAGCCATAGCTTTGGCATCAGTTATTTGTCTGTGTTAATCCTTCCTGCAGGATGTTTGTACTTTGAGATAATTCTGTGACTGCTCATAGTTTACAGTCATCTGCAAATATGGCCAGCCAGAGGCCCTTGATATTGACCTTGACTTCCAAGAATTAAATGCCAAAAATGAACAGAGCCCGTACAGAGCCCTAAGGGACTCTTGTTGTGAATGGCCTCTTTGTGGAGATGGTCTTTGCTATCCTAACTTCCTCGGTGCTATCTGAGGGCCACTTGACTATCCAGTGCATAACATAAGGGTTTATGCCAAATTGTATGTTTTTTTTTTTTTACAATACCTGAGTGGGGTATTGTATCAAATGGCTTAGCCAGGTCAAGCTAGGCAGTATGCACCATACCTCTCAACCTCTTAGAGCAAGAAATCTGGACAAAGTCATATGTAAAAGTAGGACAAAGACCCAAAATAGAGAATTTTTTTAAATATTGCTCCTATAAACTTAGAAATTTGATAGAATAACAGGTTTTGCATTAGCATGAATTTTCTGAAAAGTATGACATTTGAAACTCAACTCTGTTTTCTAACTTCAGTCTGTAATGATTTGCCACCAGTTTGCCAGAAAACCACAATTTTATGAAAAATGGACCAAAATATGAGTGAAAAAATCTGGACATTCTGCGAAAATCTGTACAGTTGAGAGGTATGGTATGCACCATTTTGCCCTCTTCCATTGTCTTGATGATCTTTTCAAAGAAGTCCACCAGGTTGAGTAGGCATGATCAGCCAAACTAGATTGGATCCAGTGTCTGAAGGTTTTCTATATCATTATTAATCATTTGCATGATAATTCTTTCCATGATTTTGCATATGGCCAGACTTATGGGTCTGTAGTTCCCAGGGTCCATTGATGGACTGCCCCTGTTCAGGGGGATGACTTTTGTAGTCCTCTATTCAAGTAGCACAGAGGCTGGAGACTATGGTTAAATAGTGACTGCTGTGTTCCTGATAGGTCATGTTTAAGGCTATTTAGAGGGTATCCTGGGATATTATCTGTGCCCATTGATGCAGTGTTACCGGCCTTAGTGAATGCATCGAGGAGCTGTTGCATACTGATAGTTGGGGGAGTTACTTTTGATGGGATTTCCTTGGAAGGTGGCCAGGGGAGAGGGTGATGTTAAAACTGGAGATTAATTTGTTGGCCAGCAGATTTGCTATATCTCCTGGCTTCATGAATGTGGCTGCATTTACAACCAGTTCAGCACATTGTTGTTTTGCACATTTCTAAAGACTGCTTTGTGGTTGTTCTTGGCCTGGGAGGTTATCTTTACATCATAACTGGTTTGGTAGACTTAATTTCCTCTCTTAGTTGTCTGTTTAGCTTGATGAAAGAGCTTTTGTCTTGCTGGACATTGCATTTCCTAATTTTAGCTATTTTTTTTTTCCTTTTGTTGTACAACCTGTTCATATTTGGATTCCACCAATGTGGCCATTTTTTTACTTTGTTTTGAGCTTATTTCTGGTAGGCACAGTTGTCTCTATCTTCTATTAACACAATTGCACAGGGTTTCTATGAACTGTTCTGCATAGGCTGCATCGTTCTTCGGGTTTGAAGTAGCCTGAAATGTTGTCAGGTTTTTGCTTAATAATAGGACGTTTGCCATAGAATAGTTCCTAATTGTTCCAGGGTTTGTTGGGGTTACAGAATTCATTTTTATTTCAAAGGAGATGGCTTTATGGTCTGACCTTACCACTGAGGGCACTGTACTGGAGGGATGCAGTGTTCTCCCATATTTGTGAATACCAAGTCCAGTATGTTAGCCCCCCTGTGGGAGTATGGACTATTTGGTTCAGCGTGTTTGTTTATACAAACTCCAAAAATCTATGGGTCTATAAGTTTGGGGTTGCTTAGGATTTCTAGTTTATAGTGGAGTAGTTAAAGTCACCCATTAATATGATATTGGGTTGAATGGTGTGTGTCAACAGCAGGTCTAAGTATGAGCTATGTGTTTCATATGAGCTGTGGGTTTCATGGGTCATAGAGGGTGACCCATAGCTTGCTAAGGTATGATTTGGGACTTTGCCTATCATAATTTGGATGTGGAGAAACTCAACCACACCATCTCGTTTAACCAACCTCAAGGTATGTTTGCTATTATTGTAGATCGAGATACTTCCACTTTTAGTCACTGCCTGTGCAGTAGTTGATCTAAATGTCTGGAAGCTATTGTAGCCTTAAACTGCCTGGATGCTGTTTTCAGCTTTAAACCATGACTCGGTAACTGCACAGATATCTGCATTCCCAAAGCTAAGGAGAACTTCCAAGGAATGTAGCTTCTTGTTTAAACTCCTGGCACTGAGCAGTGATTCACTTGGTTTGATTTTGCTATGTTGGAAGGTTTGTCAGTTTGGCATTGTCTAGAAAAGGTACTATGGGGAGGACAACATTTTAACCTATATTTGAAATCTTAGTTGAGACAGGTGCAGACCATCCTTAGCAAAACAACATAGTCTGTTGACCATATCCTTCCATTCCAACAAATATTGTACCCCTTTAAAATTACACCAGAAGATATGCCAGTTATTAAAGTCAATCATCTTCTGTTTATATTGTAGAATCATCCATGTTGAAGGTAGAATGCTGCCCAGTGCTAGGCTCATACCATCCTGGGATACATAACCCAAGATTTTTGGCTCCATAATGTCTCTCTTTGTATACTCCAAGGAGGTACATCTCAGGTCATTTAGACCCACATGGCTATGACTGAGTCATTCTGGTACTTTTGGTCCAATGGCCTGAGTACATGCGCAACTTGGCAGAGCCATACTCCTAGTAAGCAACTGACTGTGATTTTCTCCTTGTTCAGCCCGATGAGTGAGGCATTAGTATATCTCACGATGGAATTTTCTATGACTAGAGTTATGAGTAGTGTGTGGGCTTGCCTTTTGGGCTTTCTAGTGAGGCTCCACAGGGTGTGGCTGTATGTGTAGTGTTGGGTGCTGTTTCTATGGAGTGCTTTTGGGTTTGTTGAAAATAATTGTTGCAGGTGGAATATCTGAGAGGTCTTTGGGGTTTAAGAAGTTTGCATTTAAGTGCATCAGCATTTATTAGTCTATGTGTCTGATGCATAATGTGTATAGTGGGTGTAGTGTGTGTGTGTGTGTGTGTGTGTGTGTGTGTGTGTGTGTGTGTGTGTGTGTGTGTGTGTGTGTGTGTGTGTGTGTGTGTGTGTGTTATTGACAACCTGATTGTTTGAGTGTTTATGCACAACACCTTTGCATCCACTGACATTGTGTAAATGCATCTCTCACATACTGTATCCATTTCTTTAAGGATGAGTTGGTTGTCAGTGAACATGAGACAATTGCTACAGTGCCTCAGGATGCCCATATCCAACAGACTGTAGGAGTAGAAATTGGGAAAGTGCATACCCATGTTGTCAGATGCTTTTTAGGTAAACTACAAGGGTGAGGTACAAGAGGAATTAATAGTGGGCTCTAGCTATGGTGCTTTTGAGACAAAAAACAAGTATAGGTGATTTAAGACTAAATGTGTGAGGCAATACTCCTCAGCATGCAAGCTAGTTCTCATTGCTTGAGTATATAGAAGGCACTGCTATCCACCGCTGTAGGATAAGTAGAGTCTGGCAAAAATGCCAGAGTTATAGAGGCAATGAAAACTATGTAAACTGGTAAAATAGCCCTCCGGCTCCGGCCAATAAAACAAACTCACTTTAAGCCATCCTGTGTGATTTCCAAGTTAGACAGAACAGGCTAACCCCTACTGCCACTAGAAGAGTACTCCAAATCTTCTTAATGTAAAATAACATTATAGTTAGCCAAAAGTGAAAGCAGTTGTACTTTGTAGTGTTATAATGATGGAAAATGCAATAAATAATTCAAAAACAAACAACAACTGTTTAGGTAAATAAGTAGAGTATTTATCTTGTCCTGGTTGGCATAGATGCAAGCAAAGCTCTCTGAGAACATAGGCATGTATGCCAAACATTGCTGAGCTCTGAGGGAATGAGCCAAGAACCATACAAATGTGACAATGTTATAGAGGCAATGAAAACTGAGTAAACTGACTAAAGCTCTCTTTAACCCTTCCAGTAAGAGTCCCCCCTCTGACAGATCAGGCTACCTTCTACTGCAACTAGAAGAGTACTGCAAGTCTTCTTAATGTACAGTCACACTATAGTTAGCCAAAAATGAGGAGCTAACAGAACCTAAGCAAACAACTAGCTCCAACAACAACAGCACTAATAAGGTGATTTAAGGCAACTTCAAAGCAATGAATGCAGCAGCAAGGCTAATGAAAAGCAGTTGCACTTTGCAGTGTATTAAAATGCAGAAAAATGGAGTAAATAATTGAAAATCCGTGGTAACTCATCAAGGATTTCTGCCAGTCATTAATGTCAGACATTAGAGTTTCATACTTGTGTTAAAAAAGACTTATATATATATATATATATATATATATACACACACATATATATATATATATATATATATATATATATATATATATATGAGAGAATGAGAGTGAGAGAGAAAAAAAAACACTTCAGAAATACCCTCTTCTCCATCATCTTTCTTGCAATGCTCTGATATACTGTCTAAGTGTGCAGACATAGGTGCCGTACCTATGTGCAGTACATCAGACTGGAACAGAGGAAGTGGAAGAACACTAAAGTGGTATCATACCATAACATTATTTAAGAGGACAAAGCAATTTATTTTCTAAAATAATGCCACTGTATAATAATCCACTCCTGGGTGTGGGTATCACAGTATTTGCCTATGGCTGGCTTTATTTGATGACGCAAGCTTCACCCTTGTGACCAAACCACACTCACCATGGGTAAATTCTATGGTACACACACATCCAGTAGTGGGCTATTACGAAAATGAAGCATTGATGTCTCAAACAACTTCTTCAGTGAATGCCCTACAGTTCTTTTGTCTTTCATCGGGGTGCACACTAGCAAGTGAAGAAAACAAGCATTTGGCAAGAAATCATTTTTACAATGTATGGCTGGTTTATGCTGGGGTGCATTCAACATCAAATAGAATGTATGGGGAGAAAAAAAAAACAAATGCAACTCATTAAGACTGTCTAGGCAACTTATTACTTAGAATTATGTTTTACAGCATGACATACATGGTATGTGCTATTTCATCAGTCTTCCTTTCTGTTCCCTTGCTTTCTTTTTCTATCTCTGCCTCTCATCGTCTGTTTCTTTTTGTTTCTCATTGCATCTCTTCTACTATGTTGATGGAGTCTATTACTAATGCAAGTTAACATCTAGCATTGACAAATTATTGTTTTCCTTTTGATCACATTTGAATTGTTTAGCATATATCAGAGAGATGCTGCATTTTTCTGTCACTGATGTAACTGACTTGTACAAAATTATCTGCATCTTCTCTTGTGTGACATTTGCTAACTATACTAAAATAAAAGGTGGTGTTAGCACAGATTAGACCACATGCAATGCAAAAAACAATGCATCAGTTTTTGGTGTCAAAAGAATGAAGTAATGTTTTTATATATATATATATATATATATATATATATATATATATATATGTATGTGTGTGTGTGTGTGCGTGTGTGTGTGTACGGGTCTACTTCACATGTCTGAAATTTCATTTGACTGACTTTTATTTGACCAAGTCCAAAATACCTAATTTTCAAAATACTGAAAACTGACTTGACTGAAACTCATAATACTGAAACCTTACAATGCTAAATTTCAAAATGCTAACTTGTAAGTCATAGACATGCACACTTACAACACCAATGACAAACTCTTTTCAGAACTTAAAAACTCTTAACAGAAACCAGACAATATAAAACCAAACTAGGTGGAGGTCTATGCCCCCCCACAGCCCCCAATGTGGGGGGCTGGGCCCCCCAACTATATATACTAACTCCAGCATCATACTACAGTTGGGAAAAGGGCATACACCTTTTATTTACCTTACAGTAGTCTACACACTGCCACTACTGCTGGGAATGCATAAAACATCCGCCATATTACTTGAGATACTGCCCATAAAAATGTAAACACACATACTCACATTTAGAAGCACTACAACACTACTTTCTACATCAGTATTCTGGCAATCAGCACTATAAGGTATAGTAATTTTTTTATCACAAACAAGTCACAGGAGAGTAGAAACCCACATAATGTCTGTGGCTTACAATTCAGTATAATGAGATTCAGTCAAATGAGTTTTCAGTATTTTGAAAATTCGGTATTATGGTATCGGTGAAATAATTTCAGTGATATGAAGTAGACCCAAATATATATATATATATATATATATATATATATATATATATATATATATATATGTATATGTACATGTATATGTAAAGCATACCTTCCGGGAGAAAAAGAAAAAGATGCTTGTAGTGATATCAGGACAGTTTAGCTATGTCACTAGTATCAGGAACATGGTGCTTGTCCTGTCAACATGAAATATTTTTTTTTCCCAGTCCCCCTTCCCACTTCCCACATCATCTCCATCTATTCAATATACTGGAGAGGGTATAGTAATAGTTGTTATCTTATTAAATAAAAAACTAGATGAGCTCAATGAACAGTCAGAAATGCTCTCTTCCTTTGCAAAATGAAAAAGAAGACCCTGGATGCAGTCCAAAAAAAATTGCTGCAAGACAAACATAGTTAGATCATTCATAATTGTGATTTACTGTGGTTAGACTGAGGAATACTTGCGTTTCTAAATCTGTGACATAGTTTGAGGAGAAGTGAATATTCATCTGCTGAAACTGGAAATTATGTCTGTAATCCGCTTTCAGATTATGGGGTGGGGTGAGAGCTTGCTAAAGATATCCATAAGCAGCTAGGAGAAATACAAACTACAAAGATATTTTGGACAGAATAATCTGCCTTTTCATCAGATAGGGATAAGGTTGCTACTCACAGTAAAAAAGGCAAAGCAACGGGCCAACAATTCTAAGATGATAAACAGCATGAACATTAATGCTCAGTTTAAAATATCAGTTGGCAAGCTAGAGGACATATATCAACAAAATCACCTCTGAGCCCAAGGCTGCTGGGCAGATAATTCCACTCAGGTGTCGCACAGTAATTGAATCTCAATGCCTTCATATCAAGTAATAATAGCTCATTTAATCAATTATGGAATACCAGCTGAGACACATTCGATGTCAGAGGATCTGCATCCACCTGTCGCATTAAATGGGTCCATCCAGTCAAGACTAAAGTAAGAGACACGCCTGCTTTTTGAACAGAAATCAGAATTTTTTGACTTGTATTTTAAAACTGCCCTTGCTGCCAGTTTCTTTTTCACACAGCTTCTGCTACGCACAGTGCAGTAATCTGCTTTGTACTGATTTCTTCAGCACACTCAGTTTTAGTGCCTTTTAACAAGTTTTCTGAGAACATCAAAAGGCAAAACAAGAATGGAGGGGATGGTGGCCTGGGGTTCCTATTATGTGATCGAAGTTTTGAAACTTCGAACACAACAATATCGAACTTGTCTGTTCGAAGTTTCAAAACTTCAAACACAGCAAAAAAATAAATAAAAGTTGCAACAGTAAACTGTTGCAAGCAGGGGGGGGCAAGCCCCCCTGCACCCCCCACACCCCCGCTCTTTAAATATACCAACTCCGAGATTGCACTACAGTGCAGTAAAGGGAAATTAAGGGAAATTAGTTTACTGTTGCATCTTTTATTTTTTTTTTCTGAGTTCGAACTTCAGCAAGTTCGACTATATGGTTTCGACCATATAGGGTTCGAACTTGTTGAAGTTTGACAACGTAATAGGAACCCGGTAGCCTGACGGTAAAAGAGAGGTGACCACTACCTCATTTCAGTTTAGGGAGGAGGATATCAAGAGCAAATAGTTTGCTGCCTGATAAGCCTAGCTAATTTATAGCTCAAAAGATCATGCTCCTTTACCCAAATAAACTTTTTTTTTTTGTTCATAATTAATATATTCTCAACCTCTAATTATGTGTATGTTTCTGATTTATGAAGGATGACTTTGCTTCTGATTCATGGCTTATGAAGTGTGAGTAGTCTGACTCTGTGCAACAGTGGGGTAGACAGTGCCAGTGGGAATGTTCATTTCTTGTTTTTGCATCCCAAGACAATGGTAATAAGGTAATTAAGTATAGCATGTTAATGTGTACTACAGTAATCAGTTACTTAGTTTTGCTTTCAGTATTTCTTATTCATAATAAAAATGTTCCCAGTACTTTGGCATTTCACCTCTGATTCCCGCACAAATACATATAATACTACATAGAAATTTTCAGCGTGGCAGATATTCTTCAGAGAGAGGGGGGTTACAGGAACTAACAACTATTAATCTTTCTAGCCTTAATTTCCATGAGAATATATTGTCCACTCTTTAGAAAGTTTAGAAGTTCATACTAGTACTAGCTTACAGTCTGTGTTTTTTTAAATGGATGTGCTGAACTTCATTTATAAACTGCATTTGGAATATTTATTCATTTGTGCTGAGTTGTAAGAAAGCAAACTTGCCTTGAACGTTTGCTAAAGGATTTGACTTCGAAAACAGTTCCACACTGTCTTGACACTGTACTGGAGGTGACTTTTTTTACATTAGAGGGTGTTAGTGCTGATTGATTTATGTCATGCTTTGTGCAATGGTAAACTCTGCATCTGTAACTGGTCTAGCTGGTTCTCTCTCTGGTGATGCTGTTTCTGCTGTCGGTTATTAAACACTGTTTACTTTAATTGGCCTGCGTGCTGCTATTGTCTGCTTTAAATTTGCTGAGTTCCAGGCTTTATTGTGTTGAGCTGCAACATGACAAACTTACTTTGAACTCTTGCAGTCAGATTTGAACAGTCCCACACCATTTGAGAAGTGCTGTGTTTAGCACATTGGGTTTGCAGAATATACAACAATGCACCAGAGTGCGTACAACATTGACAAGTACATGCTTTGTTAACTGTCCTAATTTTCCAACGCACTGCTACTGTAACCAATTACCTTGTGCCCATCACATTATTACCTAGGCTATACACCTTAGTTCTTAACTTGCTTGGCATTCTGCAGCATTAATTGGCAGCTGGCAAAAGTTGGATTATTCTTGCTGTTGCAACCTGATATTAATTATGCCACCCCCCCCCCCCCAACGTCACCTCTACCTGGCTGTGCTTGGCTTTGGGTACAGACATTTTGCAGCACTATATGTTCACTAGTGACACTGGATTTAACATTGTTACTATTGTTGCACCCTGCTGTGTATTTCTCAACTGTATCTTATTATTTTAGTGCTCCACTGTATTGCACCTTTGCTGTGATAATATCTGCTCGATAATTCCTTAACACATTGGTCACATAGTACTTCCTGCCTGCATTTCTACTTTTCTGAACTGCATTTAATATTGTAGTACCCAAGCCAGCTGATAAAACCTTGATTACTATATTTTGTTATTGAACCTGAAGTTTCTTGCAACATTTTGCTTGTTGCATTACCACCTGTTTGAATCAGTTGTTATTTACAGCTGTTGGAATACTGTGCAGTAGTATAGATGCCTGTTATTCATTTATGCTACACAGCTAATCTACTACATTTTGCACTGTTATAAAGCTTTTTTTACTGTTTCAGTGCATTTATGTACTCTTTTATACTGTTTTAACTGTATTTTTCATTGCCAGATACTGTTTCATTACTCTAATTGCATTTTTACTGAATTACTTAACTGTAAACTGCTTTTTCATACTGAGAGTTATGTTTTCTGTTTGTGAGTGCTCTATCTGTGCTTTTCTGTGCATTTTTGTGAGGTTTTTGTGTTCTACTCAAGTATCATATAACTGATTTGTTTGCAGTTAAAAGCATTCTCTAGAGTCTCCTTGCTCCTTTATCTGTTTAAAACTTTAATTTAGTGGCTACACCTAGTAGCTGTAATAGTCCCACCCGCCCTCACTACTGGTGTCTTGTTCTTATACTTGGTGGCTTTGCAGTTGCCTGCCCATACTGTAAATTTGATCTAGGACACTCCTCTCAGTCTAGTGTCATTAGCTCATTCTACCTAATATAGAGAGAACATTTGAGAAGGCCAACCCACGTAGGTTCTTAACCTTGAATTATCTTCTGTTCCTGCTTTCTTCCTTTCCACTTTACTAAAAAAAAAAAAAAAAATGTCCTAGAATCTCCTTGTGTTCTGACTGTGTGCTTCTCAGCTGATAAGTATTTTTTTGGCACTTTTTAACTGCTCAGAGTTGAATAAAACAATAATTGAATTCAGTTCAGAATATAGTTTGAATAAATTGCATTTATTTAAACTGTATTTGCTCTAATATTGTTACACACTCAAATGTGTTACCTTGCACTGCACTTGAATAGTTTTAGCGCTGTTTTAGCTGCCTTTCTGTAAAAAAAAAATCTAAGCTTATTTCCTGCCTTCCCTGTAACTAGTCTAGTCCAGATACAGATTTGCTGTATCCAGGACTGTTTGTAAGTGTCTGAGCCCCCCAAGCCTTTCTGTGTTGGAGGGAAGCCTTCTAGCTTATCAGTGGGAGTGGTAAGCACTAGGTAGCCTATCTACCACAAAAGGAGTGATTTCTGGCACATAAATTGTAGTTATTGGCCGTTTGGGCAGTTTTTCCATCTCTCTTAACTTTTCTGGTTTAAAAGCCTGCGTTTGAGCTTGTTTCCCAGTTTTCCTGTAACCAGTCTAGTCCAGCTGTATCCAAGACTGTTTGTAAGCTTCTGAGCCCCCAAGCCTTCTATGTTAGAGGGAAGCCTTCTAGCTTATCAATGGGAGTGGTAAGCACTAGGTAGCCTATCTACCACAAGGGGAGTGGTTTCTGGCCCAGACATTGTAGTTTATTGGCCGTTTGGGCAATTTTTTCCATCTCTTTCAGCTTTCTGATTTAAAAGCCTGCATTTGTGCTTGTTTCCCCCTTTCCTGTAACTAGTCTAGTCCAGATACAGATTTGTTGTATCCAGGACTGTTTGAAAGCTTTTGAGCCCCCAAGTCTTTCTGTGTTGGAGGGAAGCCTTCTAGCTTATCAGTTGGAGGGGTAAGCACTAAGTAGCCTATCTACAAGAGGAGTTGTTTCTGGCCCAGAAATTGTAGTTATTGGCCGTTTGGGCAGTTTTTCCATCTCTTTCAAGTGTTCTGGTTTAAAAGCCTACATTTGAGCTTGTTTCCTGCTTCTCCTGTAACCAGTGTAGTCCAGATACAGATTTGCTGTATCCAAGACTGTTTGTAAGCTTCTGAGTTCTCCAAGCCTTTCTGTGTTGGAGGGAAGCCTTTTAGCTTATCAGTGGGAGTGGTAAGCACTAGGTAGCCTATCTACCACAATAGGAGTGGTTTCTTGCCCAGAAAGTGTGGTTTATTGGCCGTTTGGGCAGTTTTTTTCATCCCTTTCAACTTTATGGTTTAAAAAGCCTGCATTTGTGCTTGTTTCCCGCCTTTCCTGTAACTAGTCTAGTCCAGATACAGATTTTCTGTATCCAGGACTGTATGTAAGCTTCTGAGCCCCCAAGCCTTTGCATAATGGAGGGAAGCCTTCTAGCTTATCAGTGGGAGTGGTAAGCACTAGGTAGCCTATTTACCACAAGAGGAGTGGTTTCTGGCCCATAAATTGTAGTTTATTGGCCGTTTGGGCAGTTTTTCCATCTCTCTCAACTTTCTGGTTTAAAAGCCTATATTTGCAATTGTTTCCTGCCTTTTCTGTGACTAGTCTGCTCCAGATACAGACTTGTTGTATCCAGGACTGTTTGTAAGCTTCTGAGTGGTGCCAATGTCTGCTCTTCAATTTTTCCCTTAGATCTACTAGTTCTCTCCTCTCCTGCACTTTTAGTAGCATATTAGTCTTGCACTTTACCAGCCTTCTTGTAGCAATTATTTTCACACACAAAAGTGCTACCAACACTAAACATTCTACAAGGAAACAGATCCAGTACTTATTATTAATGGCCACCCCTCCAGGCATGTCTAAAAGTCAGTTCCCTGTGCTTTCTCCTATTAACATGGTGAACTTGGGCATCCTGAGGCAAAGTAGCCTCATGTACACTGACAACCCTCTCCTCTTACTTGCCAACACTCAGACATGTGAGACATTCACTTATATATCCAAATTGGAAGCCACGCACTTTCCAGCCAAGACCGGAATAGCTGGTGAAGATGCGAAGGTTAATACTTGCACCACACCAGATGGAACACACAGACCTCCAGAACACACACCAGGACTGCCTTCACATAAAAACACAAAGCACACACACACCTTCATGGAGGCTGTCAGTAAAAATCTATCCAAACAGCAGAGAACTCCAAGGCAGAAATTCACTCAACCTCCACAGCACAACACTAATCACGAGACACATAACTCTCTTAAACAGTGTGCCACTCAACCAAAGCCCCTAAGGCAAAACAGCATGCCCAACACACCAGTCATAGGTGACTCGATAGTGAGGCACACTGATGTCCCACTCTCTAGGTTGAATAAGGAGAAAGTAACAGTCAGCTGCCTGTCAGGTGCCAGGATCTGCCACATAACGCATGCACTCAGGTCCCTCAACAACAGCTAGAAATATGACTAGGTCATTGTACATGTGGGTGTGAATGACCTGAGACGTACCTTTCTGGACCACATGAAAAGAGACATGGAGGAGCTATTGGATTATGTAGCTCAGGTGGGTATGCCCCTAGCCCTGAGCAGCATCCTACCATCACCCAGAATGATACCACAGTGCAAGCAGAAAATGATTGATTTAAACAATTGGCTAAGTTTCTGGTGTCATTCTAAGGGGATCCAGTATCTGTCTGCCTGGAATGACATGATTGACAGACCTCGATGCTTTGTCAGAGATGGCCTGCATCTGTCACCCCTGGGCTTCCAGATACTGGCCAAGACTCTTACCACCCCTATAGTGCCTTTTTTAGGCAATGTTGCAAAGACCAAATTACCACTGTAACAGCTACAAACAAATGCAATCCGAGGGTCATGCTGCTCAATGCTAGAAGTCTAAATCTCATAATGCACTCACTCAAAGTACTCCTTAAAATGGAGAACATTGACATTTGTGCTGTAACAGAGACCTGGTTCAAGGCAGCAGAAAGCACCCCTACATTACCAGGCTATAACTCATTCCACACCTTTCAGCCCCAGAACTTGGACCGAAGCTCAAAAGACAGTGGTGTTTCCATATTCATAAAGGATGCGCACACCTCCAGACTGGTTGGCCAATGTTACACATCAGAGATACTTCAGGTGCAGCTAACATTAGGCAAGACAGTGATTCAGGTCATAGCCTGCTTTAGGTCCAAAACCATGTCCCATGACTCGCACTGCACATTCCTAAGCACCCTGGTGAATATTAGGGTCCAACCTAACACTGTCGTACTATGCAACTTCAACTACCCCTCCATTAACTGGGAAAATGATTCATGTACCAATACACTTGCCCAACGTTTCCTGGAGTTCATTAATTCCAATGCCCTGGACCAGCTCGTTCTTACCCCCACCAGCGGTAGCAACCTCCTTGACCTGGTCATTACTAACATGGGTGACTGTTGCTCTACACCAATAGTCAGCTCCTCCCCGGTTAGATCCGACCACAAACTACTGGTAAT
This sequence comes from Protopterus annectens, assembly GCF_019279795.1. Taxonomy (NCBI): domain Eukaryota; kingdom Metazoa; phylum Chordata; order Ceratodontiformes; family Protopteridae; genus Protopterus; species Protopterus annectens. Next base: position 1,714,327,517 of record NC_056735.1, on the reverse strand, counting down.
CACCTTGGAAATCTACATCCCTCCCACCTCCCCTGCAAACGTAACCACCATGAAATACTTCTACAAAGCTAACTTTGGGCTCCTAAAAACAGAGGTGGCTAACTTCACGGCACTCATGCAAATGGTGAATAGTTGCATGACTGCCGAATCATACATCAATGCACTGTATGAAAACATACACAAATGCATGGATCTTGCCATACCCAATAGAACCAAGATGCTCTCCTCCAAAAAAAGGAAGCCAATCTGGTGGTCCCCTGCCATAAACAAACTCTTCAACAGAAGGAGGAAACTGATGCAGAATAAGTTGAAGTCCCAAGACTGGAAAAACTCCCTTATCAGCCTCAACAAAAAGTTGCGATCCCTCATCAAATCCTTTAAAGGTAGCTATGAAAACAGAATTGCAGCAGATAGTAAAGACAACCACAAGGCCTTCTATAGTTATGTAAAGAATCTTCACAACAATACCCAGATTTGCTCTGAGCTACTGCACAATGGTACCTTTTATATCAAGCCAATATACTAGCTGACAGATTCAGTGCCAACTTTACCCCCCCCCCCAAAGGACCAATCATAATACCAGCAGATTGCCAGGCACCCAGTATTACTGCTGCACAGGTTAAAACAGGACTGCCCAAGACCAAGAATACAGCTTCTATGGGACCTGACAATATCCCTGGCTGTGTTCTACATGAATTATAGAGTGAACTGGCACACCTGTGTGTCCTGTTCAATCACAGCCTCACTTCAGGCTTTGTCCCTACCGAATGGTGCACTACTACAGTCATCCTTCTCCACAATGGAGGAGTGACTACAGACCCTGGGAACTATTGCCCCATTAGTCTGACGAGTCTGATATGCAAAGCTATGGAATGCATCAACATGGACCTAATAAACAAGGATGTAGGGAATCTCCAAACTCTGGATCCCACACAGTTTGGTTTTGTGAAGGGTAGATCATGCCTGCTTAACTTGTTTGACTTCTTTGAGTCAGTCACGAGAGCTGTAGATGAAGGCAAGGTGGTTCATACAGCCTACTTTGATCTGGACAAGGCCTTTCATACCATTCCCCACTCAGGAATCATAGAAAAACTCACTAAGCTAGGCATCAACCCCTATATTACTAGGTGGGTTGCAAACTGGCTCAGAGATAGAACCCGCAGTGTGAAAGCAGCTGACTCCAAGTCAGACTGCCGACTAGTCACGAGTAGATTCCCACAGGGTTTGGTCCTGGGTCCTCTCCTGTTTGGTATCTACTTCTCTAAAGTCCAGGCCAACACGAAGGGACTCTGGCTGACAAAGTTCACAGAGGATTGCAAGTTGGGAGCTATTATTAACTCCCCAAGTGATGTTGACATCCTACAGAATGGCCTCACTGAGACCAACGACTGGTGTCAGAACCATGGCCATAAGCTCAATGCCAAAAAATGTGTTGTCATCCCCTTTTGGAAAAACCTGGTTCCCATGAATTACCACATTGATGGTAGTCCACTGAACACAGAAGGCATTATAAGAGATCTGGGAACAGCAGCCTCTCTTTTGATCACCACATTGCCACTGTGGTCAGAAGGTCCTTCTATGTGGCACATCTCATTACTAAGGGTTTTGCATCCAGGAAGAAAGAGGTCATTGTCTCCCTCTACTCTTCCCTCAATAGGCCAATCATTGAGTACAATGCCCCATTTGGCATGTACCTCACTAGACACCTGCAACAACTGGAGAGGCCGTAATAGTACCTCACAAAGAGGATCCTAGGCCTTAAACACTTGTCCTATATGAACAGACTCAAAAAAATCGAACTATTCTCTGTCTCATATCGCCTACTTAGAGGCGATCTCTGCTTAACTTACAAAGCCATGTCTGACCCAGCTCTGTTAGAAATGCTACATCTAAAGAAATCCCAATCCCTCTGCACCACACGCTCCAGGGACCTCAACTTCATTACCACAATCAACAGAACGTACTGGAGGGACAGGTTCATAACCCAGAGACTGCCCATGCTATGGAATAGACTTCCCATACATGTCAAACAGAGCACCTCACTGACCCTCTTCAAGAGAAATCTTGATGAGTGGATGGGAAATAGAAAATTCACCCCGGGGATAAGTCCAGTGGCTCTACTCGACAGAGGCACTGGGAACTAAGGTTGGGCGGCATGATGCCAGGATAATCCTATGGCTAGGCTTGTAAAGGCCTCAGGGCCAGTAGTCTAGTACACACCTATGAACCTATGGTAGTACATTGAACAATGCACGGGAATATTGTGCTCTAGTACCCTAGCCTGCTGTTCAGGGTTCTTATGTTGTACCGCATTGGATGTCTCTTGGGTTACAGTGCTGTGGCATCTGTGCCTGCTGTTCAATCAATCCTTGTAATATTTATTGAGCTGTGCTGAGCTGTACTGTATTGAGCGATATTGAACTATACTGCATTGTGCTCTGTCATGTTGCACTGTATTGTGCTGTATTCTGCTGTGCTGCACTATTTTGCAGTTTTTGTACAGTTTTTCACTGCTCCTTAATATATTGTGTAGCTCTGTCTCTCTTCTAGGTAGACAAAAGTCATGAAAATACCATAATATCACAAACCCTATGTCAACTACCACTTCTGTTGTCATTTTTTCATACAGATTCTCTTCCTCCTTTCTAGTTAGATGAAGGCACTTCTAGATCAACCATGGGTCCTCAGTCTACTATTACACCATCTGTTGTGAGCTTTCATACAGTGGGCACCCTGAGGCAATGTACAAGCTACTACATTCTTATTGAAAACCATTTGCTGTTACTACAAAACAAATATACATGTTCAAATATTTATTACAGCAAGAGACAAACCCACCATACAAATTGGTTTTCAGTGCATATAGTAAAACTACACTCACATATGCAGCAAAGGGAAACAGACAGCCTACCTACAAATTACTTCCAAAACCAGAAAGACCTCCTTGATATGACACTAAAAACATTTGCACCTCAACCAAACCTCAGCAACACACAAACACTCATTCCACACCACAAATAGTTTCTTCTACTGCCACCATAGACAGGAGTCATGAGAATGGTTTGGTCAGCTCAAGTCAGGATTAAATTAAATTACACAGTAAACTGGTTAACAGATTTTTACACATTCTAGAGAGAGTTAGCCAGGCTTGATACATTGACATAGCCAGTTAAGTGACAAATGTTGTTTGAGTCTAGTTTTAAATTGACCTAAGGTGGAAAGTAAGGTAATATCAGCTGGAAGAGAGTTCCAGGATCTACTTACAGAGTTTGCAAAGAGAGAGTCACCAGCTGTGTTATTAATTTTGCTAGTCTGAATTAGTAGTTTGTTAGAGGATCGAAGCGGTCTACGATTGTTATAGGGGTTATAATATTTTTAAGTGCAGGAGTATTGTCCGGATTATAAAGGATTTTATAGGCCATTATCAGTTGGTTATACTGGATTAGGCTGGGTAGTTCAAGCCACCCAAGATGGTTTAGATTGATGCAATGATGTGTCCTAAAAGGCAGCCCAGTGGCAAACCTGGCAATGTGGTTGTAGCAAATTGAGAGTTTGTTAAGGACAGTCTTGTTTAAATTCAAGAGTAGAGGGGATGCATACAGAAGGGTTGAAAGAAGGTGAGAGCAAGCTATGGCAATTTTAGCTGGAGGGGTTAGGAAGGCTTTTATTTTGTAAAGTGACCCTAGTTTTTTATTGATGGTTTTGATAGTTTGGTTAACATGTAGGTCAAATTTTAGATTACTGTCTATGATGACGCCTAATAGTTTTGTAGATGGGTCAGGGGAGATTATTGTGCCATCATTTGATTTTATGGTAAATGTGTGTCTTAGAAACTCTGGAACAGGCTTACCATCCATGTTTAGCAGAGTCCATCCCTAATCCTATTTAAGCGTAACCTTGACTAGTGTATGGGAAATTAGAAATTCACCCCGAGTCTCTGATAGAAGCAGACAGTAATAGCCAAACTAACATAGCCCCCCCCACCCCACACACACACACACACACACACACACACACACACACACACACACATATAACCTCTAGAAACTTCCTACCATACCCCCTTCTTATAAATGGCTATGATAGACAGGGACACATTTTGGTTTGATTCCACAGCTAGGTGTATAAAGGCCTTGGTGGCCATTAGCCTAGTATGTAACTATGAGCTATGAACTATAAATAATGCAACAATGTAAGCAAAGATTGATTGACTTAGTTACTGGCACTGTTCTTAGAGGATCCAAAGTGTGTCAACCTGGAATGAGATAGAAGACAGACCCACCTGTTCCATCAGTGATGGCTAGCACCTATCTCCCCAGGGTTTTTTTTCATACTGTCCAAGACATTTTGTGCCCCCATAATGCATTTAAGCAACATTAGTCTACTCAGGCTACAAATCTAGTAAATCTATGTTCAAATCTGGCAAATTTTAAACTAGTAGTACTCGGCTAGGAGTCTAAATAAGAAAATGCTCTCCCTTAAGGCATTCCTCACTCTAGAAAATGTGGATATTTGTGTTATCACTGAAACCTGGTTCCAGTGCAATGACAGAATTCCATCCTTACCACATTTTATTGCCTACCACTCTCTCAAGCCCACATTGTAAATAGACTGAACAAACACACCAACAGAAAAATGTTGAAAAAAAAACAACAATGTAACACAACTTCTTTAGATCTGAAGATGTTTGGCAATGTTTAAACGAATGCGCTAATAATAAAATTGGGGTCTGTATATATCCAGTTTTTCACTTTGCATTGTTTTTTTTTTGTTTGTTTGTTTTTTTTCCACATTGTAGATAACACTAATGCTGGTAGTGGCATGTCTCTCTTTATACAAAATGCCACTACTTCTTGTCTAATTAAGAACAGAGAACATTAATTCTTACTGCATCCTAGTATCTGTAAATAAGACATTGTAGCACATCTTAGCCAACTATAGAACCCATAATACTTGCATGCATCTTAGTAAACTAGAGTCCCTCTCTGTTTACCTAAATTCCATTATTTTGGGGGACTTTACCCCTCCTTTAATCAGAACACATTTATTTCAACAATGAAAAATGCACAATGCTTACTTGAATTAATCATTGCAATCTCTGTTTGTGAAATAGTACCTTCATCCACTAGCAGCACCAGCATATTCAGTTTTGTCTCCACAACAGAGCCCCTGTTTTCTCCCCACTCATTAGCAGACCCCCACAGATCAAATGGGATGACAGCACTGCAGTACTTAGCATATGATACAAATACAGGTAAGGAACTGCTTCTCTCTATTAGTTGTACAGGGGGCAGTCCTGGAGTAAATTTTCTATTACCCATCCATAGATCTAAGTTTTGCTTGAATATGGACAGGGAAGAGTTTTGTTTTACATGGCTAGGGAATCTGTCCAGAGCAATGGTATCCTCTGTGAGATATATTTGTAGCTTCAAACTGTTGATGTCCTACAAAGGTTTAGATCTCTGGACTGAGTGCTCCTGAAGCCATTTGACTTGCTGATGTGCTTCAAATTCATCTTTATTGGGTCAGAGTGTGCCTTATATGCCAGGTACAGCAATCAGTGGGATACAGAGTATAGTAACAGGGTTTTGAGTCAAAGCTGTTTAGGCCTTGTATCCTTTTAGTAAGGTGTCTCTGTGGGCATTCCAGTTGTTGCATGTGTCTGGACAGATGCATGCCAAAGGAGGCTTTATACTCGATGACTGGCCTAATGAGGGCTGAGTAAATGGTAGTGATGACACCCCTAGATGGAGACACAATCCCTTTGTTTATAAGCTGTGCAGAATAGAAGGATTTGCTTGTCCCATGCTGGGGAGGATGAAGCTGAAGTAAGAGGTGTAACAGCACCTGAGTTTTAGGTGAGACTCAGAAAAGTGCTGGTTGAAGAGTGAATAAATGTGACACATGGGGATAAGCAAATACACACACACACACACACACACACACACACACACACACACACACACACACACACACACACACACACACACACACACACACACACACACACACACACACACACACACACACACACACACACACACACACACACACACAGTCTTGAACTTACTGCAAATGTTGGAGCATGAAGTAAAGGTATTGCCTCATAAGTTTTGCTTCTTTGTTTCTTTTCTTTTTCTTTTTCTTTTCTTTTTAGCCTCGTCCCTCTCACAACTATCTGATACTCCCAGAAGACTTTCCTTTTCACTGGATCTACCAAGCCTGACAAGTTTCCCCCTGAACTTTTGTACTACTTTTGGGATAGTCTTTTTTTTTTTTACTTGGCCTAGGTTTCTACCCCTTGCATGCACCCATATCATCTAGGACAGGGGTCTGCAACCTGTGGCTCTTCCACCCCTCTGCAGTGGCTCCCTGTAGGTTTGAAAAATAATAGCCACTTTACCGCACAACACACACACACACACACACACACACACACACACACACACACACACACACACACACTGAGAGCGATCAAGTGACGTACTTTAAATATTGGTCTTAGAAACTTGCTAAAATAACATGATTTCTGTTAACATGCATTTTACACACACACACACACACACACACACACACACACACACACACACACACACACACACACACACACACACAGTCTTGAACTTAATGCAAATGTTATCACCTTCCCATCTCAGTGTACCTCAGCAAATTTACAGTAAGCTGATGAGTCTGTATGTAATATAACGTCTGATATTTTGTGTTAGAAGCAGAAGGCCATGTGATAGAGAAAGATTAACAATAAATACCAGTGTAAATTATGAACTCATGTTTCTTACATAGGAGCTCTGTTTCTGTGCTTAGTAAAACAAAATCAAGCAGTTGTAATGCTTTTATCTCCAAGGTAGCAGAGAAGAACATCACTTACTCCGTGATGAACACAGGATTCTGTGCCTCAGCATACTCTGATCTGTGGATGATTTTGATCTTAATTCTTAAGGTAAGATGTGAAGTGTTTATCTGTTGCATATGTGTTTAAACTATGTGCACTTCATATGTAAACAAATATGTGCAGTCATCTAACACTTTTCTTCTATAAGAACTACGGCTTTGAGCGTGTGTGTGTGTGTGTGTGTGTGTGTGTGTGTGTGTGTGTGTGTATATATATATATATATATATATATATATATATATATATATTTATAGCTATAGATATATATAGATAGATTAGAATGGTGACCTTGGAGACTATTGGAGTTGTCTTTCCTTTCAATCTTGGCGATGATTTGGTACAGAATCATTTTGTTAAGCCATAGGTCACCTTACTAAAGTAAGATTACAGAAACGGGGTACTTGCCCCTATAGTGACTTTTCATTTTGTGTTCATATAAATGGCCACTTTAATAATGTTAATGGTATTAAATTTACATAATCTGGGAGCTTGTATTACAGTTGTAATAACATATATCCTTATTTGTTTCTGCAGCCTTGCTTGTGTAGAAGAAACATCTAGGAATTTTAAGACAAGTTTACAGAACACATCAGGGACATTAGAAATAGAAGCACAGATTTCCCTATATTAAAACATAATTCTCATAGTCTACTCCTCTGGTCAGAAAAGTGACCTCAAGGCTGCTATTCTAAAATGTTAATGCCAGATGGGATAGTTTGGTACAGATTTCCTCTTACACAAAAACGTGTATTCATTTTGAAGTATGGGACTTTGAATCCTTATTGGCTTGAAATTGAATGTCATTGGAGATGTCCTGTTACATAAATGCTTAATCACAAATAACTATTTTTAATCTACTGTTTTCAGATTTTGCTTGTGTTTTCTGTCGAAATACTTTGTGGAAGGCTATGTCAAGGCACAAGAAATAATTTAGTTTTGAAAAACATTTTACCTAAGCTTGATTATGTAAATTTTCTTTATTTAATTTTGTGTAGTAGTAGTTGTAGTAAGGTAGTAGTTAGTAGTAGTTATAGTTAGTCTTAGCAGTAGCAGTATCACTTGTAGTAATAGTAGTGGTAGAAGTAGTAGTACTCTTAGTAGTAAGAGTAGTATTATTTGCAGCAGTAGTGGTAGTAGTAGTCTTAGCAGTAGTACTAATAGTAGTAGTGGTAGTAATAGTAGTAGTCTTAGCAGTAGTAGTAATAGTAGTAGTAGATAGTCTTAGCAGAAGCAGTAGTAGTAGTAGTGTTAGCAGTAGTAGTAGCAGTTAGTCTTCATGGTAGTAGTTGTAGTTGTAGTGGTAGTAGTAATCTTAGTAGTAGTAATAGTAGTAGTAGTTAGTCTTAGCAGTGGTAGTAACGGTGGTAGTAGTAGTAGTAGTAATAGTAGTAGTAGTTAGTAGTGGTGCTAGTAGGAGTAGTAGTCATCACAGTAGTAATAATAGGAGTGGTGCTTAGTCTTAGCAGTAGTAGTGGTAGTGGTGGTAATAGTAGTAGTAATAGTAGTAGTAGTTAGTAGTAGTGGTGCTAGTAGGAGTAGTAGTCATCACAGTAGTAATAATAGGAGTGGTGCTTAGTCTTAGCAGTAGTAGTGGTAGTGGTGGTAGTCGTAGTAGTAATAGTAGTAGTAGTTAGTAGCAGTGGTGCTAGTAGGAGTAGTAGTCATCACAGTAGTAATAATAGGAGTGGTGCTTAGTCTTAGCAGTAGTAGTGGTAGTGGTGGTAGTCGTAGTAGTAATAGTAGTAGTAGTTAGTAGCAGTGGTGCTAGTAGGAGTAGTAGTCATCACAGTAGTAATAATAGGAGTGGTGCTTAGTCTTAGCAGTAGTAGTGGTAGTGGTGGTAGTAGTAGTAAAAGAGAAATACACAAAATTGCCTCTTGTCTTCCGCATCATACATTATAAAGATTTAACCAGTAGCAGCTTTAATAAGAGTTGCTTATGAATCAAGGAGAATGTGAAAGGCTAGACCAACTTTTCAGTTTGATTTGTATGATGTTGAAAAGATATGAAGGGCATTAAGAGGAACTAAGAAATCTGAGCAGTTGTTTGTGCTCCTCAGCATGGGGAAAAAAAGTCTAGTAAAAAGATAGCAATTTAGGAAGATGAATCTTGAGAAGGTGGTTGAATTTGTAGTCTTTGAAAATGTGGTTTTCCAAATAAACACATATTTAAAAATGTGCATTACAAGTTTTATGGTAGTTGTCTCACTAAGAAATGTTGAGGACTGTGCAAAATGAGTTATCACAGATATTTCATATTTAAAGTGAAGGTCTGAAACGCTAGAAAATAAGAATACTGAGTCAAACAGTTTTAAAACTGATGTTTTGGAAAGTTTCAGAAAAACTGGTATTCCATCTAGAAATAAGGACATTTTATTACATCAGTGATGTGGACGAAACTTCCTAGAATACATTGGTACAATAATGGAATAAAAGAAATTCTTATTCTCCCCATGGTTTTAAATTTCATAGAAATATAGGGTCATTGGCTACACACTCAAGTACACTAGCCTTTTCTGCATTTAAAAGCGAACTTACTGTTGTTTTAAATTGTATTTTTGACAGTTTAAAAAAAAAAAAAAAAAAATCTGTCCGTTTGCTTGTTTCCTGCTATTTTCTCTTGCTAGAGGACTGTATTAAGAGTTTCTGAGCTGCCTAGACCTTTGTGTGATAGAGGGAAGCCTTTCTGTTCATCAGTGGGAGTGGTAAGCACTGAGCAGCTTATCTACCTCTAGAGGAATGGTTTCTAGCTCTGACATTGAAGCTTATTGGCCGTGTTGGGCTGCTTTCTTCCCCTTTTAACGTTCTGACTTAAAAAGCCATGTTTGCATGGGTTTGCACGACGAGCAGCGCTGCTAAGCTAGGTAAAGTATTACCAGTGCCACAAAGCCTGCTGTTGAAATTCTCCCCCCGATCTTGCTAGTGCTCTTCTTTCTGCACTTATATAGAGTATTAAGGCTTGCACTTGGTCAGTACTTCTCAAAGCATTTCCTGTAGCACATTAACAGCTGCCAGAACTAAAAATATTCCATACAGAAAAGTAAAACAGCTTCAGTACTTACTAGATTGAATGCCCATCCAGGCATGTCCAAATGTCAGTTTCCTGCACTTTCTCCTTTTAACCTGGTGAACCTGGGCATCCTGAGGCTATGTAGCAACTGCCTCATGTACACAGGCAACCCTTTCCTCTTACCTCCTAACACTCAGACTTGTGAGAGATGCACCAATATTTCTAAATAGGAAGTCAAGCACTCTCAAGCCCAGACTTGAATAGCCAGTCAAGAGGAGATGGTTAACACCTGCACTGCACCACATGTAACACATAGCCCTCCTGAACATACACAACCATGGCCCTCACATAATAACACAAAACATACACACACCTTTGCCGAGGCTTTCATTAAAAATCTACCCAAACAACAGAGACCTCCAAGGCAGAAACACACCCAACAACCACATCCCAGTACAATTCATGAAACACATAGCTCACATAAACAGTGTGCCACTCATCCAAAGCGGGTCTACTTTATTCCCCCGAAAGCCGAATTGGTCGAATACAATTTGCGTGACACATAATGAGTGAAACACGAGTACATCGAATGCACTAAACTGCGAAAGTGGAAATATCGAATTCATATAGTTGGCCCGTCTGTGGAACAGCTCCGTAACATGCGTGTGTGATAGTTACGGACCTTAGGGTTAGGGTGCGGGTTAAGGTAAGTGCATAGATAGGTACTGTATGTAAGGTTTAGTGTAGGATTTTGTGAAGTGTATGTGTGTGGAATATTTAGTTTGTTTGGGTATAGCTCAGTAGGGTAAGTGTGCGGTAGTTATGGACCTTAGGGTTAGAGCGGGGTTAAGGATAGTGCATAGATAGTTGTGTATGTAGGGTTTAGTGTAGGGTTAGAAGTAGGGTTTTGGTGCTTTACTTTAGGGTTAGAAGTAGGGTTTTGTTTAGTGTGTGTATGTTCTGTTTTTTACTGTGTTTCGGTAGGTAGTATGTTTTGGGTGGTGGGGTTGGCCAACTATGAGAGATCGAGATTTCGAATTTCACGGTTTAGTGTGTTTGATATATTCGCATTTTGCTCATTATGGTTTGCGCAAGTTGTATTCGACCGATTTGGCTTTCACGGGAATAAAGTAGACCCATCCAAAGCCCCTAAGGCAAAACAGCTTACTCAACACACTAGTCATAGGTGACTCCATATTCAGGTACACTTACGTCTCACTCACTAGGTTGAATAAGGAGAAAGTAATGGTTAGCTGCCTGTTGGGAGCCAGGATCCACCGCATAATGCATGCACTCAGGTCACTTCACAATAAGTACAAATATGACTCTGTCATTGTCCATGTTGGTTTGAATGACCTAAGATGTACCTCCCTGGACTACATGAAAAGAGACATGGAGGAGCTCTCGATCATGTAGCCCAGGCAGGTATGACTCTAGCCCTGAGCAGCATCCTGCCATCACACAGAATGACACCACAATACAAGCATAAAATGATTGACTTCAACAATTGACTAAGTTTCTGGTGTGATTCTAAGGGGATCCAGTATCTGTCTGCCTGGGACGACATGATAGACAGACCTCGATGCTTTGCCAGAGATGGCCTGCATCTGTTACTCCTGGGATTCTAGATACTGGCCAAGGCTCTTGCCGCCCTTATAGTGCCTTTTGTAAGCAATGTCCTGATGACAAAACTACCACTGTAACACCTACAACCAAATGTAATCTGAGGGTTATGCTACTCAATGCTAGAAGTCTAAATCTCAAGATGCACTCACTCAAAGCACTCCTTAAAATGGAGAACATAGACATTTGTGCAGTAACAGATACCTGGGTCAAGGCTCTGGAGAACACCCCTGTGCTACCAGGTTATAATTCATACCACACTTTTTGGCCCCAGAACTCGGACCTAAGCCCTAAACGAGGAGGTGTCTCCATATTCATAAAGGATATGCACACCTCCAGACTAGTAGCCCAGCATAATGCATCAGAGATACTTCAGGTACAACTAACACTGGTTAAGACTGCAATCCAGGTTGTAGCCTACTATAGATCAATCACCATGTCCCTAGACTCCCACTCCACGTTCCTGAGCACCTGGAAAATATTAAGGTTCAACCCAACACCCTCATACTGGGTGACTTCAATTATCCCTCCATCAACTGGGAAAACTACTCAAGTACCAACACACTTGCCCAATGTTTCCTGGAATTCATTAATTCCAGCTCCCTGGACCAACTCATTTGTACTCCCACTAGGGGTAGCAACATCCTTGACCTTGTTATTACTAACATGGGCGACCATTGCTCAACACCATCAGTAAACTCCTCCCTGGTCAGAGCTGAACACAAGATAATCACCATGGATATCCACATCCTACCCACAACCCCTGTAAAGGTAACCACCATGAAAAACTTCTCCAAAACAAACTTTGGCCTTCTAAAACAGAAGTAGCTAACTTCATGACACCTATGCAAATGGAAAATGGGTGCTTGACTGCTGAATCTTACACCTATGCACTGTACAAACATGTACGCAAATGTATGGAAACATGCCATACCCAACAGAACCAAGACGCTTTCTTCCAAAAAAAAAAAGGAAGCCAATCTGGTGATCCCCTACCATAAACAAACTCTACAACAGAAGGAAGAAACTGTTGTAGAAAAAGGTGAAGTACCAAGACTGAAAAAACTCCCTTGCTAGCCTCAACAAAACACTGAGATCCCTCATCAAATCTGCTAAAGCTAGCTACGAAAACAAAATTGCAGCAGACACCAAAGACAACTACAATGCCTTCTATATTTATGTAAAACATGTACATGGCAGTACTCAGATCTGCTCTGAGCTACAACACAATGGTAACTGCTATACTGAGCCAACCGACATTGCCAATATACTGGCCGACAGGTTCAGTGCAAACTTCACCCCTTTCACCCCCTAAAGGGCCAATCATAATACTGGAGGAATGCAAAGTACCCAATATTACTGCTGTACAGGTTAAACCACACTGTCCAAGGCCAAGAATACAGCTTCCATGGCACCTGATAATATCCCTGGCTGTGTTCTACAAGAATTACAAAGCGAACTGGCACCACATCTTTGTGCTCTGTTCAGTCACAGCCTGACTTCAGGTTTTGTCCCTACTGAATGGAGCACTGCCAAGGTCATCCCACACCACAAAGGGGGAGTGACCACAGACCCTGGGAACTACCGGCCTATTAGCCGGATGAGTTTGGTGTGTAAGGCTATGGAGTTTTCCATCATGGACCTTATTAATGAGGACATTGGGAATCTCCAAACTCTAGACCCCACACAGTTTGGATTTGTGAAGAGTAGATCATGCCTGCTCAACCTGATTTCTTTGAGTCTGTCACCAGAGCTGTGGATGAAGGCAAGGTAGTTCACACAGCCTACCTCGAGCCGGCCAAGGCCTTTGATACCATTCCTCACTCAGGGATTATAGATGGACTTACTAAACTAGGAATAACCCCCTACATCACAAGATGCATTGCAAACTGGCTCACTGATGGAACTCATGCTGTGAAAGTAGTGGATTCCAAGTCTGACTACCGACCAGTCACAACTGGTGTCCCACAGGGATCGGTCTTGGGTCCTCTTCTGTTTGGCATCTACGTTTCTGAAGTCCAGGCCAACACAAAGGGACTCTGGCTTACCATGTTTGCTGATGACTGCAAACTGGGAGCCATTATTGACTCTCCAAGAGATATACAGACATTCTACAAAAAAGCCTCACTGAGACCAATGACTGGTGCCAGAACCACAGCCTTAAGCTCAATGCCAAAAAATGCAACGTCATTCCCTTTGGGAAGAACTTGGTGCCCATGAACTACCACATTGATGGTAGTCCACTAAACACCGAAGGGTTAATAGGAGATCTAGGAACACAGGTTGATAGTAACCTCTCCTTTGACAACCACATTGTGACTGTGGTCAGAAAATCCTTCTATGTGGCATATCTCATTACAAAGGGTTTTGCATCCAGGAAGGAAGAAAGAGGTTATAGTCTCCTTCTACTCTTCCCTCATTAGACCTATTATAGAGTACAATGCCCCATTTGGCATGTACCTCACTGGACGCCTGCAACAACTGGAAAGGCCACAAAAACACCTCACTAAGAGGATCTTAGGACTTAAAAACATGCTCTATGTGGACAGACTCAAAAAACTCAAGCTTTACTCTGTCTTATATCGCCTACTTAGAGGCGATCTCTGCTTGACCTACAAAGCCATGTCTGACCCAGCACTGTTAGATATGCTACATCTAAAAAAATCACAATCCCTCCGAACAACACACTCCAGAGATCTAAACCTCATTACCTCAATCAACAGAACATGCTGGAGGGACAGGTTCTTAACCCAGAGACTGCCCATGCTCTGGAACAAACTTCCCATACATGTCAAGCAGAGCACCTCACTAACCCTCTTCAAGAGAAATCTTGATGAATGGATGGGAAATAGAAAATTCACCCTGGGGATCACTCCAGTAGCCCTTCTTGAAACTAACATCAGACGGCACAATGCCAGGGAATGCTTTTGGCTAGGCTTGTAAAGGCTCCACGGCCATTAGCCTAGTACACACCTATGAACCTATGGATTTACTACAACAAAATAGTAATTATATTTTGCTTGAACCAGTATAACAAAGAAGTCTTCAGAAAATCCATTTTAAGTTTACCAAAGTAAAATAATGGAAGGTCGGTGTATCAAAGTCTTTTTCAATATTAGTATTCAGAGGAAGTATACCTTTGCTAGAAACAGACGTGATTTTATTGAGAGAGAGAGAGAGAGAGAGAGAGAGAGAGAGAGAGAACTGTCTTGATGTTATCTTCTATCTGTCAACATTTAATAAAACCACAATGACTGAGATGTAAAATACAGGAATAAATACTTTTAGTCTGTCTTGCAATATAGTCATAAGTATTTTAAATGAACATTACTAAATTTTACTGATTTGTAGAAATACTGAAATGTCTTTATTTTCCATTTTGCCATGACAAATATCCAAGAGTTATACCACTAGGACTTCTAATGAAGTCCATGGCACATTTAGTAAAGGACAAAATCTCAGTATTGATTTTACTAACTTTGTGCTAAACTTTGCTACATTGGTCCTAATAAAGATGATTTGTAACGTCATCTCAGTGGACTGCCTCATTGGTGAGCCCGTTGCTTCCCAGAGATTGCAAAGTACAGATTTTTGGGGGGAGGGGGTTGGTTTTAGTGGTGTACTGCACTCTTCTTGCTTTTATCATTCAGTTCTTAGATTTAAAACGGAGTTGTAATGGTGGAAGAGTTATTGCATAACACAAACCTGAATTGTGCTCATTTGAAAATACTTTTGTTTTTAGTGTCCCTCAGGAAGCTTGACAAACTGAAATTAGCTACTAGGTAATGAAACCTCACAAGTATCTGAACTTAACGCACTCTAAATCAAGATAAAATACTACCAAATATTTATTTCCAGACATTGTTCAATGCTACTAATATTTGTTTCCAGACATTCATTATTAGGATTATGAACACATTTATTATAATTCTGAGCAGAATTAACTCTTATTGAACTGAGGATTGCATGTAAGCTTTGGGAATGCAGAAACAATTCCAGTTTTATCCTTTCCAAAGCCATTGTTCTTTTGTTGTCATATAATTTCAACAGATGATCTTTTGAAAGTAATTATACAAGTCATTTTCCTTTAGTGTCCTCCCTGATGCCAAAGCCATTACATAGGTGAGTTGGCATTCCTCCAGATTGTTATGTGTGTGCATTCTGTAAGAGTAAGTGAGTTTGTCCTGTAAAGACCCACTGGTTTGTTAAAGATTCGTTCTTCTGCTTTATGCCCTGTGAATGCCAAGGTAGTCTGTGCCTCTGCTGTGACCATGAAATGCATTAAGCATATAACTAAAGAATGACTACTATAATTTTACATGACATGTATATCTAGCAGTTATTTCTTGACCCCCTCAGATGTTGTTTATTTTCTTTTTTCTTATTTATGCCTACCATAATGAATATACTATAGAATATTCCAGTACATGTTTTTATACAGTTCTGTACCATGAGATTCATCACATACTTTCATTAGGTTTAATAGCCTAAATTCAAAAGCAGTTAATTTTAAAAGGCATGGATACATTCCCCAGTAGCAGCAACCAAAATCACAGCCATACTATTAAGGGGTCACCAAGGAAGTCAACACTATAATTAACAATAAAACTGTCTAGCAGTCAACACAGCTGTCTGGCAGTTAACAATAAGGATGAAGGCAATGAAGTGTTAATGAACTGCTTCTTGTAGTGCGGTGTTTCATTCCCTCAGTTCCGCTTTGCTTACTGTGTGATTCTGAGCAAGGCACTTTATCAAACATTGTTCCTTGGCAGAGTCTGAAAAATACCCATGGGGAATCAGTTTTTTACCCTGGTTAACTAATAAAAATCGATGTCTGTTATCCTGATTCATCTACCTGCACCTGTTCTTATGCCTTTGTGCATACAGTGCCCATGTACCAGATATAGCACTCACTACCATTAAATGGAGCAAAGGGTTGCACTGTAGTACCATGATGCTAAGATTGCCTTAATCAACTTAAATTCATGCAAAGATGTTGAACTAGAAAATTATAGCATTTTATAACTCCTACAAATCTTACCCACAGACTGACAGATACCTTTCAATGAATATGTCATTGAATATACCTCAAGCTGGCTAGATCCCTAAAAGAAAAAAGGTGTGGGATAGAATTACAATGGAATAACCACTTTATAGGCAAGTACAGCTTCCTTGGGGCTTAGACACAGGCAGAATATACTTGTGCAGAAAGTGAAAATTTACCAAAGAAGAAATTAAAATCTAAGTAGAAATTTTCAGCAATAAACTTGGCAGTACAACCCCAATGTACTGTATAAAGTGATGCTACAGATTAATGAATGTAACTCTAATTACATTAACTTTAACAACCTAGAATGAGCTTGAAAAAACTGCTTTCTTATCTAAGAATACATTCTGACATAAAAGCTATTGAGAACTTCTTTTATAAACTCTCTTGAATTGTTAATATAGCTCTATCATTTATCAAGCAAATTAAACAGCTCAAGCAAGTTACAAGTATGGTAGACATGAATGTTTGATTATGAAATATAATGGCCCTTCACCTTAATTATCATATGCATAAATTCAGTTGCCATGGGAAGCTGTCGCAAGGAAGAGAAATCAGCCTAAAATGTGGTCTTCAGACTGCAGCAACTCATTTCCAAGCCCTTATCAATAGCGCCACAAAAAGAAATGGACCTCATAGTCAAACCCCTGTGTACTCTTGCCATGCATGATAGCGCAGTTCAGTGGTCCATGTCACAAAGGGAAGGATTAGTACTTCATAGCACTGCACTAACTGCCACACTAAGAAACAGCAGTTCCCATAGCTGGTTGGAAGACCAACCAACACATTTAATGCCACAAATTTCTTTGTTGAAGACACAAGTTCACTAAATCCATCATTGTAAAGGGCATTAGTCCTTAATTCCCTCATAAGTACCCCAAGCAGCGCAGAAGTTCCATAACCACAGACAAGCCCCCTCACCCTCACTTCATCCCTGTTAGGATAACATGGGGGTAATCATAATGGTTAAGGTATTTACCTTATAGACAAAATGTGCAGGGTTTGATTATCAAATGGGATAATTGTCTAGGTGTAAAATGGCCCACATGGGCAGTCAGCCTAGTTCTAACCTACAAACCAAAGTACAATAGAAACAAACGTAAATTCTACTGTAATCCTTAAACCTATGAGCCCTAGTAAAACAAAAATACAGGTAACAAGGATGAAGTCAGTAACACATTGAGTGGTAATCTGAAATGAAGTACATCCCTGTAATGCAAAGCTGTTTGTCACCAGACAGTGATAGTCTGCCTTTCCTCTTTTCCTCAAAAGATACACTGTCCCTTTGTCTTTTCTTTTTTTTGTTGCTTACACAGGCAAGCTATAAACAGTGCTCAAAACAGAGGGAGTGTGGGTGGAAATAAAAGGGGCACATTTACATTAAAGTACAGAAAATGTAATCCTTTATGAAGCTTCTAACCTATAGGAAAGGAAAGAAGGAAGGAAGTTATAACACCGTACATAACACACTGAGGAAACACAGGATCTTAAAGGCTTTAAATAACAATCTGCAAAAGCAACAGAGACCTCCAAAGCAAACATCCAAGCAACCTCCACACCCCATCACCAACCATGAAACACATACTTCACATAATCAGTGTGCCACTTAATCACAGTCCTAAAGGCAAAATAACATGCCCAACACACTAGTAATAGGCAACTCTATAGTTAGGCACACTGATGTCCCACTAACTAGGCTGGACAAGGAGAAGGTTACAGTTAGCTGCCTGTCAGTTGCCAGGATCCGCCATATAACACAAGCACTCAGGTCACTCCAGAACAAGTACAAATATGACTCTGTCATTGTCCATGTTGGTGTGAATGACTTCAGATGTACCTCCCTGGACTACATGAAAAGAGACATGGAAGAGCTCTCTGATCATGTAGCCCAGGCTGGTATGACCCTGACTCTGAGTAGCATCCTGCCCTCACCAAGAGTGATGCCACAGTATAAAGAAAAAATGATAAATTTCAACAATTGGCTAAGTTTCTGGTGTCATTCAAAGGGGATCCAGTATCTTTCCACCTGGGATGACATGCTCGACAAGCCACGTTGCTTCGCAAGAGATGGCTTGCACCTGTCACCCTTAGGTTTTCAAATACTGGCCAAGGCTCTTGCCACCCCCAGAGTGCCTTTTTTAGGCAAGGCTCAAAAGACAAACCCACCACCATAAATAGCGCAAGTAACCAAAAACTGAGGGGAATACTACTCAATGCCAGAAGTCTAAACCTCAAAATGCATGCACTTGAGGCACTCCTCAGTATGGAGAACATCGACATCTGTGCAGTAACCTGGTTTAAGGCTCCTGAGAGCACCCCAGCACTACTAGGCTATAACTCATACCATACCTTTCAGCCGCAGAACCAGGACCGAAACACAAAAGGCGGGGGTGTATCCATATTCATCAAGGATACCCACACCTCCAGGTTAGTGGCGCAGCACAATGCATCAAAGATCCTCCATGTGCAACTAACAATGGGAAAAACTGCAATCCAAATTGTAGCTTGCTACAGATCACTCACCATGACCCAGGACCCCCATTCCACATTTCTGGAGACACTGGGAAATATGAAGGTCCTACCAAACACCCTAGTACTGGGTGATTTCAATTACCCAAGCATAAACTGGGAGAACTACTCAAGTACTAACTCCCTTGCCCAACGTTTCCTAGAATTTATAAACTTGAATGCCCTGGATCAACTGGTCAACACCCCCACCAGAGGGAACAACATATTGGACCTGGTCATCACCAACATGGGCGACCGGTGTTCCACACCGGAGGTCAACCCCTCACTGGTTATATCAGACCATAGACTAATCACTCTGGATATCCACATTCCACCCCCACCCCCAATCAAGGAAACCACCGTGAAAAACTTTTCAAAAGCAAACTTTACATTACTTAAGACTGAGGTGGAAAAGTTCACAGCCCCCATGCTAAAGGACAATGCTGTCCAAGCTGCTGAAACCTTTACAAAGGCACTCTATGAGCATCTGCAGGAATGCATGGATTGTGCTATCCCAAGTAAAACCAAGACTCACTCCTCCAAGAAAAGGAAACCAGTCTGGTGGACCCCTGCCATAAGCAAGCTATACAACAGAAGGAGGAAACCAGTAAAAGAAAAATTGCCAATGACTCCAAAGATAACCACAAACATTCTTTAGCTATGTCAAGAACCTAAATGGAAACTCTCAGATCTGCTCTGAGTTAGTGCAGAATGGTACAAAATACACTGAACCAACTGATATTGCCAACATTCTGGCAGACAGGTTTAGTGCAAACTTCACCACCTCTCACCCCCTAAAGGGCCCATAACCATACCAGAGGAATGTAGGGCCCCACCAATCACTGACACACAAGTTAAAACAGCCCTATCCAAAGCCAAAAACACAGCTTCAATGGAACCGGACGGTGTCCCAGGCTGTGTCTTACAAGAGCTCCAAAATTAACTAACGCTTCACCTAAACATACTGTTCAAACTCAGTCTCTCTACAGGCTATGTACCCACAGAGTGGCACACAGCAACAGTTATCTCACTCCACAAAGGTGGAGCCACAACAGACCCCGGGAACTATCACCCTATAAGCCTGACTAGACTGGTCTGCAAGGCTATGGAATGCATCATCATGGAACTCATTAACAGAGACATTGGGAACCTTCAAACCTTGGACCCTACCCAGTTTGGCTTTGTTAAGGGCAGATCATGCCTCCTAATACTTTTGGACTTCTTTGAGACAGTTACCAAGGCATTAGACGAGGGAAAGGAGGTCCACACAGCCTACCTAGACCTCGCAAAGGCTTTTGACACCATTCCCCATTCTAGTATTATAAACAAGATCACCAGCTTGAACATAAACCCCTATGTCACGAGATGGGTTGCCAACTGACTCATGGATAGAACCCACATGGTGAGAGTTGCAGGCTCTATGACTGACTCTAAACTGGTTACAAGTGGTGTTCCCCCAGGGCTCAGTCCTAGGACCCCTCCTGTTCGGTATATACTTCTCAGAGGTACAGGCAAACATAGAAGGACTATGGCTGACCAAGTTCACAGATGACTGCAAACTAGGGGCCATAATTGATTCTCTGGCTGATACAAACACCTTCCAGAAGGGTCTCACTGAGACGGATACCTGGTGTCAAAATCATGGCCTCAAGCTAAATGCCAAAATGTGCATAGTCATCCCCTTTGGAAAAAATAAAGTACCCGCGAACTACCACATAGGTGGTAGTCCCCTAAATACAGAAAATGTAATAAGGGATCTGGAGATCCAAGTAGATATTAATCTCTCCTTTGATAATCATATTGCCAAGGTGGTTAGAAAATCCTTCTATGTGACCCACCTAATCACAAAAGGGTTTGCATCCAGAACAAAAGAGGTTATTGTGCCTCTCTACTCATCACTCATTAGACCCATCATGGAATACAATGCC
Organism: Protopterus annectens; assembly: GCF_019279795.1. Taxonomy (NCBI): domain Eukaryota; kingdom Metazoa; phylum Chordata; order Ceratodontiformes; family Protopteridae; genus Protopterus; species Protopterus annectens. The sequence goes on along the minus strand of NC_056735.1, from coordinate 1,714,306,492 downwards.
CCATTTGGGATGTACTTTACAAGATACCTGCAACAGCTGGAAAGACCACAAAAGTACCTCACCAAGAGGATTACTGGCATCAAACAGATGCCCTATGCAGCCCGACTCTAAAAACTCTAGCTGTACTCAGTTGCATACCGCTTACTCAGAGATGATCTCTGCCTGACATGCAAGGCCATGTCCAACCCAGAATTGATGGACATGCTCCACCTAAAAAAAAAACAAATCCCAGAAAGCCACATGCTCTAGAGATATAAACCTCACCACAACAATAAATAGGACATGATGGAGGGATAGGTTCCTGTGCCAGAGACACCCATTGCTTTGGAACAGGATTCCAATATACGTCAGGCAGAGCCCCTCACTAACACTCTTCAAGAGAAACCTTGACGGGTGGATGGGAAACAGAAAATTTACCCTGGGGATCACTGCAGTGGCTCTGCTGGACAGTGGCACAGGGAACTAATGGCTCTGCTGGACAGAGGCACAGGGAACTAATCTAAGGGGGTGGCGAAAGCCAACACATTCTGGCTAGGCTTATAAATGCCCTTGGGCAGATAGCCTAGTACTTACCTATGAACCTATGGCTGTGCTACTAACAGAAAAAAAAAAAAAAAAACAGAGGAAGCTGCCATTTGAAGTTCAACATTTTCATATGACAGAAAAGGTAAAATAAGGTGAACATATATATTCTGCTGAAATAACCCTCTCTAACTCACAGAGTTATAGCCTAAGGAAAGATCTGTTAATGTGTATAAAACTATGTAAGAGAACAATTGAAATGCATAATACAATAAGGAAAATTAAACACTTATATGCAAGACGTGATACGGATTTATTATGTCAAAGCATGAAGAATGCTTATTACTGTTAAGTCGTAAGTAAAACAATAGTTTTAAGGATTAAATAAAATGAAAATCAATTTAATATCTATTTTATGTTTTCCATACATCAGGATCTGTTCTAATTATTTCTTCATTCTGAGGTCCAGAATGCCTTGCTAGAGTGGATTGCTAGGAGGTTACTTTCCAACTTGTTTGCAGCTAAGATAGTCCCAGCCTTATGGGGGTGATATCAGGGCTCTAAAGTTAGGAGTACATGGGACAGAAAGTAACAGAGGTTCAGATGGAAAGCATGCAATGGAGCAATGCAGCTATTAATCTGGGTTTTTGTGAGGGTGGAGGTAGTGGAGTATATAAGGTTCTTTGAACATTTTCTATACCAGTGATACCAAATCAACAATTGAACAGAAGAGTTCACCAAAAAATAAAACATGTCTGAATTCTCTTACTTTCTGGAAGACTTTCTATTTTGGCAGTAATACATATAAATCAATTTCCAGATAATCAGTCTTTTCCTTCAGATGTTAGTTCTGCTTATGCAGAACATTATATTGTATTTCTGACCCCAGTACATTGGCATCAGTGTCCAAAAAAAGGGTCCATGACATGAAGTAAGTTACAATGCTGATTGATCTAGACTTTAAGTCCCTTATACTGGAAATTAGTGGAGAGCTGAAGATCCTTTGCCTGAGCTTTGAGGTCCTGTAAAGCCTTTGTTATTGTTATAGTGTCGCTGTCTGTAATTGTAGCTAAAGGGTAGTATTGAAGGATATATATATATATATATATATATATATATATATATATATATATATATATATATATATATATATAAATCTTATCAGCTGAACCAGTTGACCCATTGTCTTGAAATATCATATTTTTTTATGAAATAATCCTTTAAATTCTGTGATAGAATTTCAGAATTTTTAGATGATAACATGGCTGCTGAAGGCAGGTACTAAAACTAGATAGTAACAACTTTCCAGATGAAGAACTGTTTCTTTCAGAAATGGGTGATGCAGAATTGAGGTGAGGAACTCAATGCAGAAGCTGTCCACTCAGTGCAGCACTGGCTCATCATTTTTTAATTCCTTTCCACTCTCCTTTTTGATACAGAAGGCAGTGTTCATGGCCAGAATAGATCTAACAAATGTAATTATCACATGTTCCAGGTGACCAGCCCAACCACGGTTCATTTTATTTCTTCATATACTATTTTCTCTAAGTATACAGTACATCTCCTTTATTCAAGGCAGTTTTATTTCAGTAAAAAGGGTAAATAATAAGTCCTAGGTTTAATACTTTGAATGTTAAAGTCTGAATGGTTTTGAATTTCAGTTCCAGACAAATCATAATTTTTGAACTAGGTGGCCCAGATATTAAAATAAGTTAGAAGGTGATTGACTAGCTAGCCTTACTAAGCTAGATGGAAATTTTTTGTGCTTGGCAGTTGCAGGAGCCAAACTTCTGCATAATTCCATGACTGTTGGGTTGCTTGAAGTACTTTTGCACCACAGTCTGTACTATCTGTCTGCATTCCCACTCTCCTCACTATCAGCAAGAATTTTGTAAAGGGAGTTCTGCATTTAAAATCTTAGTAGACACTTTCATCAAAGAATTTTATGACAGAATACCTTAACTAGCCTTATTATGAACTGGCTTCATTGGTGAGCTTAAAACTTTATGTCTTGGGAAACACTTAAGTGGCAGTCTCTTCAAAGAGAAAGTAAGCTACAAGTCCTAAGGGTGGATTGCAAAATTTACGTGGCATCAGTATGTTGCAACAAACTTGCAACTGTAACGTAGATGACTGCAGTTTTAAACAAGGCTTGCTAACCCCATATTAAAATGAAGAAGTGCATAGGCAGTCGCGTCTTCTCTATGTCCTGTGTGAGATCCCATGTTATTGTGGGAAAATGCTGAAATATTCAAAGTAGGAAGTAAAATTAAAGGTGCCCATCAGCAGTCCAATGTTCCTTTGATAAAGAACAATAAAAATGGTAACACATGTGACTACCATTGTGTAAAGATTAAATGTGTGCCGAGGAGCTTCTACAGTCTGCACATTACCATAAGGGAAGGTAGTGACCAGTTAGTTAACTCCTGAAACTCCTGTTAGACCAGCTGTCTGACCAGGAAGCCATAGACAGATGTTACCTGGATAGAGAGACAGTGCAGGCATTTTGTAAGATCTGTGTACCTCACATGGCTATCTCAGAGTTATGTGGAGTCAAGTCACACTCAAAACAAAAGTCTGTCTGCCATTAAGTACATGGCATCTGGGACATCACCACAACATATGGGTGACTGCTGTCTCTCAAGTTCTGAACTGGTTCCTGTCCATGTTGTGTCATGAGGCTGGGAACTGCAAGTTTCACAAACAGCAGTTAAATGAAGCTCTTTTATTAGGTGGCATTCATACTGTACACAGATTGCCAGATGATGATGATCTGGATTTGTTTGCAAATCATAATTACTGCTGGTCAATAAATTGTGAATTTGTCTGTGAGCTGATGACATGCTACTCCAGGTATCAGCAATATATCCTGGACTTTTGTAGAATGTTGTAATATGGAAAAAATTGCACCCCTGATAGCTCTTTGAAAATGGTAAATTCATATAGGTTTCCCTATCAAGTAAGCATCAATATCTGCAGCACAACTAGGGGTATGTAATAAGAATATCCAATAAACATTATCACCAGTGTGCTTACATGTTGAAGATGATGTTGGTATCATCTAGAGCCTTGGGCTAGGATTCTTAACAGCCATTCCACAGTGTCTGCTAAGGACACCTACAACAAAACACAGACATAGATAGTCAGTGGATGTGTGTTCAGTCTGTTAAAGTCCCATTTCAGGTTCTTGGACACATCTGAGGATTCACTTCAGTACATACACACAGGAAAACATCTTAGATGGTCACCATCTGTGCAGTACTGCACAGAAAACATTTTAGATGGTCACCATCTGTGCAGTACTGCACACCCTAGTCTCCCAGTGTGGGATATAATAGCACCACCAGCATGTCCCCAGGAATCAACTACAGGTCAGTGAGAATGTTACAAAGGTACAAAGGAAAGATATGCATCTCAAAAGGCAGTGGTGCATTGGAGACAGGTGCATCAAGCATGCATGAATGCAGGTAATATGATAACATCTAGTAGGCACATATCTACCATTTCAGGTCACATGTACACATAGCAAACCTGTTCAGACATCTGTTTTTGCAATGACATTGTACAAACAGGTTACATTACCACCATCAGTGTAACATTTTAGAAGATGGTAAGAACGGAAGCACCATTAACATGCCAAGAAGCAAAAGGCATACAAAAAGCAGCAGTAGATGTACGCAGTTAGCACAAACAGCCACAGTGGCCAGCAGTTATCTAGTAGTCACATGAATTGCCAGTACCAGCAATAACAAGCAGTTGGTCATCTCCCACAAAAAGTAATGCCTTCCATACATTATCTCTCATGAAGTGGCACAGAAGGTGTGGAAGCAGGGCTCTCCTGCCATTGTTCCTTATCAGAAGCATAAGACTTGATAGTTTGACTCCTCACATTTCAAAAATAGAAACTCAACTCTAACAAAACAAAAGAAAAAGAAATTGTGAAACTTACACTTAAATACCTCATTTAAATACACATTCAAATCAACATCTCTCCAATCTAATTAAAACTCCAATTAATAATTAGCAAAGTGTTGTGTTAACCCTTAAAATTAAAATACTAAGTAGCTAACCAATGACCACTAAGAAAATATTTTGATATTGTATTTAAGTAAGGTTTTTAGCTGTAAATAGTATTTCTGAAGAAGTCATTTTATTTGATGAAAACATGGAATAAAAATGGTTTGGTGCACTAAAGTGCTTCAACAACTCATTGTTTCTGATACATCTACAGTGGTTTTATTTGTTTTGGAGTAATTTTTACCACAATTTGGATTAGTTTTCCAGGTTTTCTGTTTTAAATTGTGAAACGTGCTGCTAAACATTAAGGTGTATGGGATAGGCTCCTTATGTACTTCCTAAATCTGCTACTTATATGTATACAATCTCTGACATCACTGTACGCCAGTAAAGAAGAAGGAATTTTCTATGATACAGCAGCTTCAAACTATGTGTATATTTCCCCATAATCACACTACTTACCCTCCTCAAACATTCATTCATTTAACATAAACTGGGGTAGAACCTTTATCCAACTCGACCAATTTCAAGCTTGTCCAGGAAGTATAAAAAGAAAAGGTTGTGCAATCAAGACTCACAAATACATGCAGAGTAAATGTATGGCATGAATAATGTTTATAGAGCAAAACACAACAAATTGCTAGTATTCTTCTAATCTGCTAATATAATTAAGAAAGAATATTGGTTGCAGCCATTATAAAACCAAGGTATTAACAACGTTCTGAGCTATGTTGCCAAAATAGTTACAACAGATATATAATTGCTGCATGCTTGAAGAAGCAATTTTACCATGAAAGAAAGGATTTGAGAAATTGGGAAAGTAAAGGTTCTATATGTGACAGAATTAAACAACTTCATTAGAAGAAAAACAGGAATATTTAGCTTTAGAGAGTAAGATGTTTCTTCAGTTTGAAGCAAACTAGATGTTGAGGAAGGAGGGGTTTCCAAATTCTAGCACCCATTACTGAAAAGCTGTGGTTTGTACAGAGAAGTTTGTTGCAGAGGTACAAATTAAGGTGATGTCGGGGTACTGGGATCAAAGATTGTAATTTTTAATTTGGACTGTAAGACTGATGGCAAAAAAAAAAAATGGAAAGGGGCAAAGTTTAGAAATAATTTAGTAACAACTGTGCTGTCTGTTGCCATGGTAACCGTTTTACTTTCAATGTAGACATTCCTATCATATAGGTGTGCACCAAAAGTACTGGCATGTTGCATCAGGGGTATCGAAATGTATGATCTATATACCTTTGGGGAAGGTAGCCATTAAAATATTCATGTTATTCTGTTGCAACTATAACCAATTGATATATGTTTACTGTGGCTGTTTTCTAATAAGCACTGATGTATAAGTTTGTTAGGACACTTTTTTGCAGACAGATCAACTCAGTCACATACTTATTCCTTTCAGAATACATCTATTGAAAATAATTGCACCAAGTCAGTGCCTACCAGTGATGGCTGATGACTTCAAATCAAACGGGGGATGCAGCCGACAGCTGAATGGATGGGGCCAATGGGAAGGGGTGTAGTCAACTAGAAAGGGGCAGGGCTATGCTCAAAACCACAAAAACTGGGACTTAAATTAAATACGCTACCCTGGGTACCAAATCGTCATTATGAGAGTCCAATCAAGACAAAATGAAGTGTAGAAGAAAAAAATATATTTCAATGCATTGGCTACATATGGTACCTGTCAAACGCTCAAAATTTCGAAAGTTACATGGTCGAGACCAAACGTTCGAAATTTTGAGTGCTCGAAGATAGACTTTCAACAGCGCCGTATGGTGTAGATAGGAAGAATTTCCCTTTTCTGCACTGAAGTGCAGTCTCGGAGTTGGTATATTTAAGTGGGGGGGTGTTAAAGTGTTTTTTTTTCTGTTTTTACTTTTTTTTTTTTTGATTTTTGAACATCCAAATGTCGAACATTTGGTCTTGACCATGTCATTTTGGATGTTCGAACATTTACCATAGACCTGGCTACATAACAGCTTACTTAATATCTAGATGGAAACAAAAGGCATGAAGAAATCAATTACTTTTTAAACAGATTACTGGAATGGCAGTCAAAATCAAGTATAAAAAAAGCAGCACTCAACTCAAACCATGTCTCCTTGCACTACAGTTCTAATTATAATTTATATTCAGCTTTATAAAAGTACCAAGTAGCATGCTGAAAGTAGCAATCTCTGTGATACCCCCACTTGTAAAAATTATTCTTATCCAAAAAAGACCTAGGGAAAACATGATCAAAGTAAAAAATGAGCAGTAAACAAGAAACAAGCTCAAGATAAATTGCTTAAAGGATTACTGCACGGGTTATGGACCACACATGATTGGCATTCTGTTTAGTTTACAGGTAAAGCCTGCAAAAATGACTGCAAGTCTCCAACAAATGTAATGAGCATCTGAAAATACTGTAATCCTGTCCTTTATTACAAATACTGTCATATGCATTTCAATACCTAAGGCTTATACATTATCTAGTTATGTAAATATTTTGTCCATGGCAATAACAAAAAGGCTTTCAATGTTGGTAATTATTTAACAGTATGCTTATTAAAGCTTACTTGCATCTTACAGTCGCAGACAAGCTTACTTGATGGTCATTAAAGCATTGCTACTTAAACACAGAGCAACAGGCACTGCAACAACATGCATTTTCTGAATAATAAGAAGCATAAATCAACAGTATAAAAATATGACAGAAAACCATAACATTCTGGAAAATCAAGGACAGATGAAAAGCCACTGTAGTACTTGTGTCTACATTGGATGGGGGATACTCTGCACACTTAAAATGCATAACTACTCCTTGCCTTGCTTGGACACATCCAGAGTCACTACATGGGGAAGTGGGGTGCAAAAGGTATGTCACAATTTGAAATGTCTCTGGCTGATGTTGATGGCCCTAACACATTTGTCATGCTTCTCAACTTCAGAGCAAGAAATCTGGACAAAGCCATTAATAGAAGTGGGACAAAGGCCCAAAAACAGGGGCGGCTCAGCTATAGGACTGCAGGACTGCTGCCCCCCCCCACACACACCTGTAGAATAAAATAAAATTGAAAAATAAAATTAAAAAAAAAATTCACAGACTCCGCACATGCATGCATGGTTCCTGACTGCTGTGTTATGCAGACCAGAACTCCATGCACATTCCAGAGCTCCAGGCTGCTCTGTTAGGCAGTCCAGATAGGGAAGGCAGGAAACTCCACCCTTCCAGCCCAGAGGTCTGTACAGTGACAACCACACAATCACCAGACTGCATCGCCCACAGGATGGAGGCTCCAGCCTACTTCTCATGGGACAGGGTGCTCTCACAGGAGACCCATGTGCAGGCCAGGATGCCAGAGGACCTAGCTGGAGAAGATTCATGGATTGGCAGCCATTTTATGGAGGACAAGGTAGGTGTGTGTGTGTGTGTGTGTGTGTGTGTGTGTGTGTGTGTGTGTGTGTGTGTGTGTGTGTGTGTGTGTGTGTGTGAAATGCCCCAGTTGCTACACAGTGGTGGGTAGAGAATAAGGCTTGAACCCTGTACCTTGAGCCCAGGTGGCAGGAGCCTGAATTCCATACCCACCACCATTTGTAAAAACATTGCAGATTTTTTCCCTCATACTTGTTCTATTCCTCATAAAATCTGTGGTTTCTGTATTTTTGTGTCCTTGCAAAGCCAGTAGTGCATTGGTACAGTGGTAGCATTGTTGCCTGACAGCTACAGGTTCTCTGGTTTGATTCTTGGCTGTGGTGCCTTACCTTCTCTGTGGAGTCTGTATGCCTTTCCTGTATTTGTTTCCTCTAGTATCCTCCCATCTTACAAAGACATGTGTCTGTCTGGAGTGTTTCTCACTGGGCCTCTGCTAAAAATTAGCTTTTGTTCCAAGTCAGACTTTCCTGGTTAACAAATGTTAAAAATGACACGCATTGAATATCAGACTTCATATTCTTCAGAAAGTGCATAGTAACACAAAAACTTTTATTCTAGCAATTTTCTAAGTGTATAAGATGGATATTTGAAATGTGTCCCTATTTTTGGGACTGTATTTCCCCATTATTGGCTTCATCCAGGTTTTATGTGCTAAGGTTGAGAGCTATGGTAAGAACTGAATTCACTGAATATGTTTGGGAGCTATATTCCCCCATTACTGGCTTTGTCTGGGTGGGTGGCCACGGTGGTGCAGCAGTTAGCATTGCCGCCTCACAGCAAGAGGTTCTTTGGTTTGATTCTCAGCTGGGGTGCCTTCTGTGCAGAGTCTGCATGTCCTCCCTGTGGTCGTGTGGGTTTCCTCCGGGTGCTCCAGTTTCCTCCCACATCCCAAAGATATGTTGTAGGTGGATTGGACACTCTAAATTGGCCCTAGGTGTGAGTGTGTGCATGTGTGTGTCTTTGGTGGAAGGTTGGGTGCCGGGCTTTGTCCAGGGGTTTTTTGCAAAGAGATTGAGAGCTATGGTGAGAACTGAATTCACTTAATGTTTGGGGGCTGTATTCACCTATTATTGGCTTTGTTCAGGTGTTTTGTGCTAAGCGGTTGACAGTTGTGCTATGGTGAGAACTGAATTCACTAAATGGTAGCCATTTAAGTTTCCATCTTCCTCTTTCACAAAACAGATGATTTGGCATAGTGGTATGTTGCTGTGACTGTTTTGCACAGGGTCCTGGGTTTAAGGCTTGGCAGTGAAATGTATGGTGGTAACACAGCATTTTATTCTAGCAACTTTTCAACATTATACAAGCAATGTTTAAAATGTGTCCCTGTTTTTTGGGCTTTTGCCCCCCCCACAATAAACTTTGACTTTTTCCAGATTTCTTTGTGCTGCAAAGTTCAGAGATACAGCTGAGTGAGTAGATTTTACAAGGAGCTGAGAGCTGCAGGGGAGCAAAAGTTTAGTGCTGCTTATGCTGAGTCTGCTCGTCTTGTTAATAGCACAACAGGTAGTATACTTGCATTTAATGCAGAAGGCTGTGGGTTCTACTCCCACAGTAGATAGCTGCATTGCTGTTACTGTACTGTGTTGCAAAGGGGGTGGATGCTGCACTCCTTTTTGGCAAAGATACCTAGTAGCTATGAACCTGTTATCAGTTTGCCATCCATTCCCTATTGCAATATTGCTAGCTTATCATTTTTTTAGTGTAAGATAGGCAATTTATTCCTCAGTGGTAACAGCCACTTTATTCATAGATGAAACAATGAAATACAAAGTTGTTTGTTAGCAGCAACCTCTTCATTAATTACAGATCTCTTTAATATGGAATTATTTAGATGACTTTTACTTCTTCAGAGATTTTGCATATGTACTGATACTGGTGGACTGTAGAAGTTTGAGTAGACTTTTATGATGGAAATGTTCTGAATTGGGCAGCTTTGTCATTACTGGTGCATGCATTTTGTTTCATTGTTTACTGGAAAAACTTTGAAACAATAAATTTAAAACACCCTCTAAAACTGTACTGTATTGTACAAGGAATATAATTTAATACAATCAGGAAGGTGTATGAAAGAGCATGTGTATGTTTTGTGTGCAAGGGGCCTGTGATTTGAAAACAGCCCAAACCCAAAGTTAATCTGCCACTGGCAAAATGTATTTTCTTTGAATGTGGGTTTCAATGCTGTTTCAGTGAATGTGAGTTTTCAAGGGCAGAGAAGATTTAATGCTAAGTCTGTTTTCATTGTGAGACTGCATTGCTTTGTTTAACAGATATATCAATTAGTGTTTGCACTGTAAAATGCAAAATAAAACTTTCAAATGAAGTCCAAATCATTGCAGAAGTAAAGCAGTATGCACATTACTGTTTATGGTTTTTGTTTTTCGGCTTTTCCTGGTTAGTGTTTATGGTAAATGGGGTGAAATAGCCAAGTAATGGTTCATTGGAATGGCTGTAGGGGGGGGAGCTCCATTCAACCATGATTTTGTGAGGGGGGGGGCAGCAAACTCAGACAGCCCCGGCTGAACTATACCTCTCAACTGTCCAGATTTTTTCAGAATGAAGAGATTTTTGCTTTTTATTTTTGGTTTGTTCCTCATAAAATTTGTGGTTTTCTGTCAAATCATTTATGAATGAAGTCACTAAATAATGACAGACACTGAGTTTCAGACTTCATAACCTTCAGAAAAATACATGCTAAAGCAAGACCTGTCATTCTATCAACTGTCTCAATTTATACAAGAGCAATTTTAGTACTGTTTATATGTTCCCCCCATATATTTGGCCTTGTCCAGAGTTCCTGCATTAACAGGTTGAGAGGAACATGCAAATAAATTGCTTAATAGAATTAGGCATATCCAAACCTCTCAACTGTCCCCGATTTTGGTTCAAAATGTTGCTCTTCCCCTAATAATCCCTCTGCAAAATGTCAATTTTGGAAGAAAACATGGAGGGTTTACAATTAATAAATAACTGTAATAATCAGTTATAGATTGCTTTTATTTCAGAAATGCATGTAGATTCTTTTATTTTGTCAGCTGCTCAAGTTAGCAGTACTAATATTAAAAAGTGTCCCTTCTTTGACAGATTCCAAGCTATATTGTGTGGCTATTTTATATTTTTGAATCCCATTTTTGGTCCATTTTTCATAAAGTTGTGTTTTTTAGCAAATTAGTGGCAAATCATTAAAGACTGAAGTTAGAAAATAATGACAGACATTTCAGCTTCAGATTTCATACACTTCATAAAATTCATACTAATGCAAGACCTATTATTCTATTATCTTTCTAAGTTTATAAGAGCAATATTTAAAAAATGTCCTTATTTTTGGGCCTTTGCCCCACTTCTATGTATGACTTTGTCCAGATTTCTTGCTCTGAGGTTGAGAGGTATGACAAATATGTCAGGGCCATCGCAGTCAGCCAGAGACCTTTCAAATTGTGACATACTTGTTGCACCCCACTCCCCCATGTAGTGACTCTGGATGTGTCCAAGCAATACAAGGAGCAGTTATGCAGTGTAAATGTGCAGACTATCCCCCCATCCAAGGTAAACACAAGTACTACAATGGCTTTTCATCTATCCTTGATTTTGCAGAATGTTCTGGTTTCTGTCATATTTTTATACTGTTGATTTATGCTTATTATTATTCAGAAAGTGCCTGTTGCTCTGTGTTTAAATAGCAATGCTTTAACGACCATCTGGTAAGCTTGTCTGAGATTGTAAGATGCAAGTAAGTTTTAATAAGCATACTGTTAACGAATTGCCAACATTGGAAGCCTTTCTGTTGTTGCCATACAGAAAATACTTTAACTAGATAACATATAAGCCTTGGGTATTGAAATGTATATGACAGTATTTGTAATAAAGGACAGGATTACATTATTTTAAGAGCTCATTACAGGCTTTACTTGTAAACTAAACAGAATGCCAGTCTATCGTGTGTGGTCCATATCCTGTGCAGTAATCCTTTAAGCAATGTATGTTGAGCTTGTTTCCTGTTTGCTTTTCATTTTTTACTTTGATCATGTTTTCCCCATGAAACAAGAAGATAGTTGTTGTCAGGCAGCAGGTCTTTTTTAGATAAGAAACATTTTTACAAGTGGGGGTATCACAGAGATTGCTACTTTCAGCATGATACTTGGTATTTTAATAAAGTCGAATATAAATTATAATTAGAACTGGAGTGCAAGGAGAAGTGGTTTGAGTTGAGTGCTGCTTGTTTTTCTTATACTTGATTTTGACTAGCATTCCAGTAATGTATTTAAAAAGTAATTTATGTTTCGCGCCTTACAACCTTTTTGTTTTCATCTAGATATTAAGTAAGCTGCCATGCAGCCAATGGATTGAAATATTTTTTTTCTTCTACACTTTCCTTTTTTCTTGATTGGACTCTCATAATGATGGTTTGGCACCCAGGGCAGCGTATTTAATTAAAGTTACATTTTTTGTGGTTTTGAACATAGCTCCTCCCCTTTCTAGTTGGCCACACCCATTCCCATTGACCCTACCCATTCAGCTGTCTCCTGCAGCCCCCCTTTGATTTGAAGTCACCAGCCGTCACTGCCCAAAAATAAGGACAATTTTGAAATATTGCTCTTATAAACTTAGAAAGATAGTAGAATAGTAGGTCTTGCATTAGTATAAATTTTCTGAAGGGTATGAAATTTGAAACTCAAATGTCTGTCATTATTTTTTAACTTCAGTCTTTAATGATTTGCCACTAATTTGCCAGAAAACCACAATTTTATGAAAAACGGACCAAAAATGTGAAGCAAAAATATAAAATAGTCACACAATACAGCTGCGAACCTGTCAAAAAAGGACACTTTTTTAATATTAATACTGTTAAGTTGATCAGCTGACAAAATAAGAGACTCTACATGCATTTCTGAAATAAAAGTAATCTATAACTCTGATCATTACAATTATTTATTCATTGTAAACCCGCCAAGTTTTCTTCCAAAATTGCCATTTTGCAGAGGGATTATTAGGGGGAGAGCAACATTTTGAGCCAAAACCAGGGACAGTTGAGAGGTTTGGATATACTTAATTCTATCAAGTGATTTATTTGCACGTACCTCTCAACCTCTTAATACAGGAAATCTGGACAAGGCTAAATATATTGGGAGAACATACAAACACTTCTAAAAATTGCTCTTGTATAAACTTAGTTGATAGAATAACAGGTCTTACCTTAACGTGCATTTTTCTGAGGGGTATGAAGTCGGAAACTCAATGTCTGTCATTATTTAGTGACTTCATGTAAACCATAAATAAGAAATAAAAATCAATTCATTCTGTGAAAATCCAGACAGTTGAGAGGTACAGTTCAGCCGGGGAGTATGCTGCCCTCCCCCCCCTCACAAAATCATGGTCGAATGAGGCCTCCCCCCTGCAGCCATTCCACTGTCCCATTACTTGGCTATTTCGCCCCATTTACCATAAACACTGTAATGTGCATACTGCTTTACGTCTACGATGATTTCGATTTCACTTAAAAGTTTTACTTTACATTTTACAGCACAAATACTAATAGATTTCTGCTAAACAAAGCAATGCAGTCTCACAATGAAAACAGACTTAGCATTAAAACTTCTCTGCCCTTGAAACTCACATTCATTGAAACAGCATTGAAACCCACATTCAAAGAAAATACATCTGGCCAGTGGCAGATAAAGATTAACTTTGAGCTGTTTTCAAATCATAGGCCCCTTGCACATGAAACATATATGTGTTGTTTGATACACCTTCCTGATTGTATTAAATTATATTCCTTGATTTAATCAGCACAGTTGTTAGAGAACATTTTAAATTTATTGTTTTGAACATTTTCCAGTAAACAATGAAACAAAATGCATGCACCAATAATGACAAAACTGCCCAATTCAGAACATTTCTATGATAAAAGTCTACTCAAACTTCTACAATCCACCAGTATCAGTAAATATGCACAATCTCTCCAGAAGTAAAAGTCATTGAAATAATTCCACATTAAAGAGATCTGTAATTAATGAAGAGGTTGCTGCTAGCAAACAACTTTATATTTCATTGTTTCATCTACAAATAAAGTGGATGTTGCCCTTGAGGAATAAATTGCCTTTGTTGAATTATAAAAATGATAAGCTAGTAATATTGCAATAGGGAATGGATGGCAAACTGATAACAGCTTGATAGTTACTACTTATCTCTGCCAAAGAGGACATTCTCAGGACTGCAGCATCCACCCCCTTTAAAAGTACAACACAGTACAGTATCAGCAATGCATCTACATATTGTGGGAGTAGAACCCACAGCTTTCTGCATCAAAAGCAAGCATACTACATGTTGTGCTATTAACAATGCATGCAGACTCAGCATAAGTGGCACTAAACTTCTTGTCCCCTGAAGGTCTCAGCTCTTTGTAAAATCCACTCGACACTCAACTGTATGTCACAACTTTGCAGTACAAGAAATCTGGAAAAAGCCAAAATTTATTGGGGGGGGGGGGACAAAAGCCCAAAAACCTGGGACACATTTTAAACATTTTGTATAATCTTGGAAAGTTGCTAGAATAAAATGCTGTGTTACCACTTTGCTGTTCTGTGATTCAGTTTGAAGGAAAGCGTAAGTTAAATACAGAACACCATATTATGGCTAAAAGTCCTATTTTGCTGCCAAGTCAGAGGATCCTTAGTTGTTTTAACTGCTGTACCATGAGAAATATAGCACTGCAGATATGTAAATGTCTGTGTTGCAATATTTAAGTACTGTTATATACAATTGCTGTGATAGTTTGCTACTGCTATATCTGTGATAGAACTGTCTCTTAAATTCATGGGCTACCTAAATTATCTGGTACATAACACTAAGTAAGGTGTTTTTTATGTCAAGGGCTTCATATGCGAATGCATAACAGTTGCCTGAGCCTTTTTTACTAAACACTTTGTACCTGTGTAAATAGTATAACATGCTGCTACTCTTAAATCCAATACCCTTCCTGCCTAGGTGATAATTTATTATTTCAGTTACTTTTTACAGCACTTCTCTTTCATTCCCCTTTCAGAGACCTTAACGTAATAATTCTTTTTGTCTCCATCTTTTCATTTAGTGACCACTGTCCCTGCGAATGGGTTTTCTCTCTGTCCCCCACTTGCTGAATCCTTGGCCATTGACTGCATCTGCATTGAAGAAACCACTCACAAGGACTCAAGGGCTTTAAAAAGAAAATAAGTTTCTGTAGGTGTCTAGCTATGTTTCACTCTTAGCCTGCTACTGTAGAAAGTGCCTGGTCTAAAGCAGAAATAACTGGCTCTACCCATGACTAGGAACAGCAGCTACTGCCCACCCCCATCAGCTGTAAATACATTCCCCAGTTAAACTTTTTTTTTTTCGTTATCAGTAAACCAAGATAAAGCTCTAGGCGAAAAAAAGGTAACCCAGTAGATACACTGGAATTTCCCACTTGTAAAATAGAGGGAAAAAGGTACTTAAGCTGCCACTTTTTGTCTGCTTCAAACTAGGTATCTACCCAGAAAGGACACAGCTGAAATCAGGTCTATAGATTGTTTTTCCTTACTAGATTCTAATAACTTCTAACAATTTGGCTATTTAGACACTTACGGCTATTTAGACACTTACCCTGCAATCTTTAGCCTGGGGGGTCTAGCTCGCTCCGTTCGCTACACTCACTTCACTCCCCTCCCTGCCCCCTAGTCCCACCCACCCCAGTATCTCTGCATTTATTTTTAGCCTTAACCCCACCCCTAATTACCACCAATTAGGCTACACCACTAGTCACCCCCTCCCACTACATCCAACACAATCATGCTACTACCTAATATAATAACAATCCTAACCTGCGTAGTTCTAGCTCACATTACATCCTACCAAGGCTCCACAGTCACATGCCCCAACAGCTTCCATTGTACTCTCTCAACACCCTCCCTCAAACATTTACACTATAACTACACAACCCCTGCCACCAAAAACATCCTCCCAATACACATACTCCATTACCAAACACCTAACACACTCAAAAATAAAATATCCCTATGATACCATAAGTAATTTACTATGTATATAAAACATATCCTAAACACCCTCTATAAACTAGCCCTCACTGGAGACATCCATCCAAACTCTGGTCCTTCCAAATCCAACCCAACCACAAACTCCCCCAGCAACCCCCCCCCCCCCACAACTCAACTCCTAGCCAAAAAAAAAAAAACAGACCTACTTATAATGTCCCTAAACATCAGAAGCATATGCAATCAAATCCAAGAACTACATGCCAGCATATATTCCCCAGATATTCTCTTCCAAACTGAAACCTGGCTCAAACCTCACATCAAAAGTGAGGAAATACTTCCACCTGAATGCAACATCCTTCACATAGACAGCTTGTCCAAAAAAGGAGGTGGTGTAGCATTGATATTTAAACACCACCTCAATATTCAACTCCTGAACACATCTGCCCCTCACCACAACAATGAAAAAATCCTTTATGCCAATCTCAAACTAAACCCAATCAAAACAATCAATATCATAGGATGCTATTTCTCACCAGGGCAAAATATTACACCCCTAGAAAATCTCTTGAGCTGGGCTACTCTATCTCTACCGCAGGAAACCATAATTCTTGGTGACTTTAACATCAGCTGGCTATCCTGTAGTAACAATCTCCCAGCCATTCACCTTAATCTTTATGGGTTCACTCAACTCATCCAATCCTTTACCTGAATCAACAAAAACCCTAACAATCATACCATACTTGACTGGATCCTAGTCAGCAAAGCCTCTCACTCTTACCTAGCAGGCTGCTTACCTGACAGTCTTAGTGATCACTCCCCCACTTTCCTAATTTAGCACCACACAAACAGTCTCAACCCATTATCCACAGGCAAATATATAACAAGTTCAAACCACACAAATGAAATAGATGATGCAAACAAACAAACTTGAAAAACTGTAGAGAAAACCAGGAGACCAAAAAAACAACAAGTGTTTTTTAGCGCTTTCATCCACAAATTTAATACGTGAACATCTTCAGAAACACTTACACAATAAACCCAGTTCCTTAAATACTTAATAATACAGGAAATGACCTCATATTAATTAAATCATTTTGTTGAAAAAATTATTATATATATTTACACACATAAATATATAGGAAAAAATAATGATGGTAGAAAATCATAAATAAACATGAATAAATATAAGTAGATACATAAATACATACGACCTAGTTCAGGAAAGTGTATTCCCATGAAAAAAATACACATATATATAAAAAAATACTTAAATGCATATTTGTTTCTATAAACAAAGATAAAAAAATAAAAAATAATAATGAATATGTAATATTAATGATAAATTAAAAAATTATTATATATATAAAATGTGTATAAATATGTGTATGTAATTAATTAATGTGTTGTCTATACTTTAAGAAACAAGTAAGAAACAACATATAACATGTTCAACTTCAACCCCAACTTCTTCATCTCCTCCCTCCAAAAAATTAACTGGTCACCACTAAAATACCTCAACCTAGATGAGGGTGTCCACTTCAGTACCTTCCTCTCCATCCTAAACACCCATGCTCCTGTAAAAAATGCCAAAGTCAGATCAAGGCATGCCCCATGGTTACAAAAGACCACCAGAACCCTAATGAAATCCAGAGATAAGGCCTGGGAGTACTGGCAACTAACAAAAAATAACTTAGATAGGCAATCATTCCTTGAACTGCGCAATAAAGCCAAAAAGCAAATAAAATTAGACAAATCCCTCTACTATAAATCCACCCTAAACTCTGTCAACCCCAACCCTAAGCAATTATGGTTCACTATTAACACTATCCTCCACCCAGGGAAGGTTGATACCCCCCAACCGTCCATTCCCTCCTTCTTCAGCAGTATTGCTGAATCCTTCAACAAACACTTCACTGAAACTATAACATCTCTAAACAAACAACACTTCCCTACAACAGCCCCCAACTCCTAACCCTAACCCCCCACTCCTCTTTTCTTCTTCACCTCAGTACCTACCTCCAACATAAAAAGACTATTGTCAAAACTTAAACCCATCAAACTCACAGCTGACAACCTCCCCTCTGAATACTTGAAAATTGCAGCTGATACACTAGCCTACCCAATTTCAATTCTCATCAGCCGTTCCATAACAGAAGGCTATGTTCCCCCAATATGGAAAATATCCCACATCATTCTCCTCCACAAAGGCACCCCCTCCACAGACCTCTCCAATTACCGCCCCATTGCTATCCTCTACTCTCTCTCCACGATACTTGAAAAATGTATCAATACCCAGATCCCCAACTACCTCCTAGCTAATAATCTCCTCTCCAAAGCCCAACATGATTTCAGGCCATATCAAAGCACTACCTCTGCTCTGCTCTCCTTCACAAATACTATACTTCATCACAAAAACAATGGCCTATTCTCTACTGCCGTATTTCTAGATCTCTCAAAGGCCTTTGACATGGTAT
This sequence comes from Protopterus annectens, assembly GCF_019279795.1. NCBI lineage: Eukaryota > Metazoa > Chordata > Ceratodontiformes > Protopteridae > Protopterus > Protopterus annectens. The sequence continues at coordinate 1,714,288,043 of NC_056735.1, read as the reverse complement.
TTCATGAGCTACTACTCTCTACTCTCCCCAACCTCTCCTTTTCACAATTAGCCTGCAACTGATTCTACAGCTATCTACATGGACGCCAGCAATCAGTAATCTGGGATGATAACCTATCACCTCACCTCCCAGTTACTCTCGGAGTTCACCAAGGGTCTATCCCTGGCCCTCTGCTATTCTCACTTTTCACAAACAACTTACATACTGCTACCACACAAGCATCTCTTATACAGTACGCAGATGACTCTTCTCTCATCTGCTGTGCCCCCACTCTACCAGAACTACAACAAATCACACAAGAATCATTCTCTTCTGTATAAAGCTGGCTACCCAATGCTTAGCTCCTACTCAACTCAAGTAAGACAAAACTTCTGTTCCAACCTTCCAAAGCCACCCAAAACACCCCCCACTTCAACATTCTCGCCAAAGACAATACCATCATCTCTCCATCAGAACACACAAAATTACTTGGTGTGGAAATAAACAGCAAACTTTGATTTGACACCCACATATCTCTCACAATAAAAAAAAGTTCACAAAAAACTTGGTGCGTTATATCAAAGCTGCCAATTCCTAACCAAGATGGCTAGAATCTCCATAGCCAATTCCCAGTAATCTCCACCATACTCTATGCATCCTCCATACTTACCAACCTTAGACAGACAAACCTACACAAGCTGGATGCTTGTTACAACAAAATTGCTAAATTTGCCACTGGAACCTCCTACCACAGCCATCATCGTATCTCTCTTAAAGAACTAAACTAGCTAGAACTCCCACAACTCCTTCATTTTAATCAACTCACCCTTGCTCATAAACTTATTAACCACCCCCATAACATCCCCTCCCTTCAAACTCTTCTCCAACCCTATCACTCCACTAGGCCCCTAAGATCAAGCAACAAAAATCAACTCACTGTTATCAAACCAAAAACTCAGCAGGAGAAGCCATATTTTCAAGTACCATATCTAAACTTTGGAACAATCTTCCACCCTCTATAACTACTCTACCTTCCAGCAGCCTTTTCAAGACTGCGCTCAAATTCCACTTAAATTTGCAATGGCTTTGTCCTTGTTCGAATCCAGACTTAACACCCCCACCCTTACCCCCCCCCCCACCTAGACTCTTAACCCAACTATACTACCACCACTACTAACCACAGTCAGAATTAGCTAGTTGTCTTTACATACTTTAAAATCTTGTCTGACAACTTTGTTACTAATATTATAAACAAAAAGAAACTATCTTAACTTGCAGCATTTACTGTATATACTGTTGATAATCAATATCTTGTTATTGTATTAAAGCCAACAACCTGTAATGCTGCTTACTATTGCTGCAACTTTGTATCTCTATTTATCATGTACATGATGTGGAGCTTTTCTCCCCGGGCATCCGCTGAAAAATGACCTGCGTCCAGTCAGAATTTCCCGGCAAACAAATGTAAATAAAATAAATAAAATATTTTACTGCCAAGTCTTAAATCCAGGACCCTGTGCACTACAGTCAGAGCAACATGCCACTATGCCAAATCAGCTGTTTCTTGAAAGACAGGAAGACTGAAACTTAAATGGCTACCATTTTGTAAATTCAGTTCTCACCATAGCTCTCAACCTCTTAGCACAAAAAACCTGGACAAAGCCAATATTGAGGGAATATAGCCCCAAAAATAGGGACAAATTTAAAATACTGATCTTATAAATTTAGAAAATTGCTAGGACAAAAGGTTTTGTGTTACCATGTACTTTCTGAAGAATATGAAGTCTGAAATGCAAATGTCTGTCATTATTTAGTGAATTCAAAATCCAGAAAACCACATATTTTATGAGGAACAGAACAGAACAAAAATATGAGGCAAAATCTGAATTGTTTTCACAAGTGGTGGTGGGTAGGAAATTCAGGCTCTTGCTACCTGCACCCAAGATACAAAGTTTGAGCCTGAGTTATTCTCTCTAGCCACCAGGTATATTCAACTGGGGCATTACATACACACAAACACACACACACACACACACACACACACACACACACACACACACACACACACACACACACACACACACACACACACCCCTACCTGAGTTTGGAGTCTGTCTGAAATCCCTCTTCCTGCAATCCCAGCTCTGTTGAAATACAAAAGTCTGCTATCCAGACTCTCCCTCTTCCTGCTGCAACTTTAAAGTCCCACCCCCATTGAAAAGTCCACTACCCTGCAGACATTGCAGTCCTGTGAGAGCATCTATAGCTATCCAGCCTGCAGATGTTGCTGTCCCATCCCCTTCCAGTCTACACAGTTGTAACCGCATAGACTTCTGGGGCATCTGTAATCTGATGCCTTCTTACCTAATCCGGGCTGGTTAAACAGCAGTCTGGATTCCTGCATGCATTAGTGGCAGTTCGGGAACTCCGAGCACGCATGCCCAGAGTTCCGGGACTCACTAATTATTTTTTTATTTTGTTTTTTCTTTTCTTTTTACAGTTAGGGTGGCTGCAGTCCTGCAGTCCAATACCACGAGCCATCACTGGTGCCCACAGTCTAGGACTGTACACATGAATGTATCAATTTGTCAGTATTATGCTTGTAGTTATAGCTGACATGTGCCATGATTCTGTAAGAAAAGTTGTGCCTCTTATCCAGACTGTGTGGGCAGACACTTGTGATGGACATATATCATGTGTGCATGTCTGCTTTCTTTTCTCACATTACAGTTATGGAACATTGACATATATAAATAAGGGTTTGCTTTGATATGGATCAGTATCCCATCAGTTCCACAAGCACAGAGGGGTAATGCCCTGACTACAGCCCACAAGACTCAAGTTTGATTGGAGGCTTGGCCATCTGTTAGAGAATGACAGTGCTATGGGAGGTAGTGCCTGTCTTGGGGAAGGGGGGTAGTCTGGAGCTGTCCAATGTTACAGTCTATCAGAGGAAGGTCAGTGATGCAAATGGCAACCCCAGTAAAGGCATATGTCCACCAAGCTTCATAAGCAGTTTCCTTCATCATAGGTGCATGGGAGGATGCACTCTCATGGGGAGAACAGAATGGCCCTTCAGTGACATGGGTCTTCTGTCCCCCACCCAAGGTAGTGTATTGGCCTATACCTTATGCCCTTATTGCCATGATGCCACTCAGGGCACAAAGTACCATCATGGCTGCCTGTATGATAGCCCATCTGGACAGCTGTTGCATTCATGCTGGGAATGCACAGTACAGGGGAGTTAATGTGCATAAGTGCAGCCAGGGGATGCTTGGTGGTAGGCAGACATGGGAGCAAACAGTACTACATGAAAATATTGGCTAGCATGCCTATGTAACCTTCTTGATGCCACGACACAGTTTCAGATGCCTGTGACTGTTTTGATCAAATATATCTTCTTATCTATAATGTATAACAATTAATCTGTGTGGTTTATGTCGAGACACATCTATGTGGCTGACTATAATGTGCTTTCTACAGTTTTATTACCACTGCAAAGATGCCATGTGCTTCACATGTGTTGTAGGATATACATTGTCATGTACTACATGACAAACTGTCAGACAGATGTAACTAGTGTATGATGCATGCATGACCACTTTGTCACTGCCCAACTATGGCAGCACATTGGTGCATGCATCCTAAAGGCCACTATGGCCCATGTTTGTGTGTCATCTTTTGCCTGTAATGCTGTCATCTTCTGTCCTGCAGGAATATATTTCTACACACAGTAGATACCCATGATATAGCTGATGCTATGCTTCATATAATGTCATCATTTCCTTGTATGACTTGATAATCATTATTATCCCATTTGTGGTGCACATGCATTTATAAGTACATCACACACATTGCCATGATTTTCATTCATACTATGCTAGTAGCTGTTTGACCACTGTGTTCTTCAAGTCCAGTCAGCAGCATGCATCACCAGATGAAATTGTCCTGGCTTCAAATGTACTTGAAGTATTATTTTATGTATATTCTGACTACCTATCTTTGCATTTCATCCCCAATACAGCTTGCCACATGTATGCCTTGGTATCTACATATGTCAACGTAACTTTCTTCTGTTGTATTATAGCTATCCTGTCTGTCCTCTGTAATGCACTGGTGTGGACAGGAGTTCCTTTAGCTTGTTTTGATGTGTCTGAGTGGTGTTCCGATATTTACAGTTCACTGTGACAGTGTTGTGTATTCATTGGCTATGGACAGTCATGGGGCACATTTTTCATGTGTACAGTTTTTGTTAAATCATGACACAAGTGGCTTTGGTGTGGTGTCACTATGTAAACGAATGACATATGCACCTTTGCCATGTTGGTAGTTGTCAGACAACTTGGCAGTGAGGGTGTATATTGACTTATGGCATATTCTGCTGTGAAAGATAGACACACTCATACACACAAAGTTTTTGTACATACACATACATTTACTGCTGATGCCCCAATTTTTGTTTGTTTTCTGTCCCCTGAATTGTTCTTCCAACTTTCTCACATTTGTTGTTCCATCCTTTACTTGCAGGTATGCATGTATGTAGGTGTGCCTCTGTGTACTGTGATAAACTTTATGTGTCTGTTCTGATTGAGTACATCTAATATGTTTTGTATGCCTGTATATATTAACACAGTGCTATATTTCCATTTGTGTTTTTCAGACTGTAATCTTTCCTTTGACTTTGTGCCTGCCCTCACTCTGTCCCTTCCTTCCTGCATTCTACTCTTGGGGTCTCACCCTGCCAAAACAAGAAACTTATCTCATCCCCTTGTCTTGTGTGCTTTTTACCCTTCCACATCTTAATTGTGCCTGTACCCCTGCTTGGTTTATGTTCTTTTGTTTCCACTATCCTATACCTCCAACTACTGAGGTGCATATGTTACCTTGTACATCACACACATAAAGAGTCTAGTCCCACCATTTATTTCTATGTGTGTGTGTGTGTGTGTGTGTGTGTGTGTGTGTGTGTGTGTGTGTGTGTGTGTGTGTGTGTGTGTGTGTGTGTGTGTGTGTGTGTGTGTGTGTGTGTGTGTGTGTGTGTGTGTGTATGTGTGTGTGTGTGTGTGTGTGTGTGTGTGTACACACACACACATAAATGTGTTTTGTACACTATTGTATTGTTTTGACATAATGCTTTTCCAGTAACTGATAGAACCAGTTCCTGCTTCCCAAGTTGGGAAAGTATTTTTTCAAGGATGTTTTTAGAGCCAAACAAAGAAGATGCTTGAGAACTGTTTCTGGATCCTTATTCTTAGACCTGTTTGTGCTTTACTTCAAAATGATGTCACTTTACAATATTGACTTTTTCGAGACAGTCACCAAGGCCATTGATGAGGGAAAGGTAGTCCATACAGCCTACCTTGACCTGGCAAAGGCCTTCGACACAATACCCCACTCAGGTATCATCAAAAAACTCATCAGCTTGAATGTAAACCCATACATCACAAGATGGGTTGCAAACTGGCTAAGTGACAGAACCCACAGGGTCAGAGTTGCTGGAGCCATGTCAGACTCAAAGCCTGTCACAAGTGGTGTCCCACAGGGCTCAGTCCTGGGTCCACTCTTGTTCGGCTTCTACTTTTCTGAAGTACAAGCAAACACAGGAGGGTTATGGCTGACAAAGTTTGCAGATGACTGCAAACTGGGCCATAGTCGAAAACACATCTGACACAGATATCCTTCAGAAGGGCCTCACAGAAACGGATAACTGGTGCCAGAGCCATGGCCTAAAGTTAAATGCCAAGAAATGCATAGTCATACCCTTCGGGAAAAACAAGGTTACCCCTAGCTACCATATAGGTGGCAATCCACTGAGCACAGAAGAAGTCATCAGGGATCTGGGGACCCAGGTTGACAGTAGCCTTTCGTTTGACACTCATGTTGCTAAAGTAGTTAGGAAAACCTTCTACACTGCCCACCTGATCATGAAGGGATTCACATCTAGATCAAGGGAGGTCATTGCCCCCCTGTACTCATCACTCATTAGACCTATGATTGAGTACAATGCCCCATTCGGAATGTATCTGACCAGACACCTGCAGCAGCTGGAAAGGCCCCAAAAGTTCCTCACCAAAAGGATAAAGGGTCTCAAAAATATGTCTTATGCTGCCCGACTGAAAGAACTCCAGCTCTATTCAGTCTCATACCGCTTGCTCAGAGGTGACCTGTGCCTGACATATAAGGCCATGTCAAACCCTGATTTGATGAATATGCTTCACCTCAAAAATCTAGATCCCTCAGAACCACAAGGGCGGAGACTTAAACCTTGACACGGTTATTAATAGAACATGCTGGAGGGACAGATTCATCACCCAGAGACTCCCTATGCTGTGGAACAAAATCCCGGTACATGTGAGGCAGAGCACCTCGCTGGCCTTGTTCAAGAGGAATCTTGACCAATGGATGGGGGATCGCAGATATACCCCAGGGATTACTTCAGTGTCACTGCTTGACAGAGGCACAGCAAAATAATAGGCATAGTTTTATTCAAACTAAAGGGGTGGCGAAAGCCAAATAACTATGGGCTAGGCTTATAAATGCCCTTGGGCAGATAGCCTAGTATGAACCTATGAACCTATGAACCTATATGTTACCTCTTCTTCCGCTTTCAGGTTTCCTGGTAATGCTACATTTAAAAGATGCTTATTTCATTCCTTTTCATCCAGACTTCAGGCAATTTGTATGGTTTGTGTGTCTGGATCACCTTGAGTTCTTTGGTTTATTCTTTAGACTATCCACTGCACCAAGAGTGTTCACTAAGTGGCTAGATCCAGTTATAGGTTGTTGCAGGCTACAGGGTATCCATTTTCTTTTTTCTGTCTTTGCAGAGTATTTTTCAAAGTGACAAGAATCTCTTATTTGGGTGAGAAATCTCTTACACAAGCTGAGATTCCAAAAGAACATTCAAAAGTAATTTTTGACTCCTTCAGACAGGATTGTGTTCCTAGGGTGTCAGCTTGACACCTCAGTTCAAAGAGTTTTCTTCCTCGAGAAAAAATAGATCTATATCTAGATATATTTCTAAGGTTTTCCAGTCAGACTTTGGTTACTGCGAGGGAATATCTCAGGATTTTGTGTCTCATGGCATATATGATTCTCATGGTAACCCTGGCAAGACTCCACATGAAAATTGCAGTGTTTTCTGAAGTCTCTTTGGATCCAGCATCACCACCCCTTGTCTTTTCAAATCCCAGTGCTGAAGTTTGTCAACAGAAAAATTACTTAGTGGAGACAGCAAATATCCCTAAATTTGAGTCTCCCCTCATCCCTTCCTGTGCCAAAGTGGTCAACTATCGCAGACATCTTGGGCTTTGCTTGGGGAGCAGTTTCAGGATGGATAATAGTGGAAGGAGTGTGATACACCTAGAATAGATGCAAGCACATAAATATGAAAAAGATGCATGCCCTGATCAAAGCACTCAACTCTTTGAATCCTCTTTGGATCCCAGTACCTTTTCAAGTTGTTTCAAACAATACCACGGTCATGTAGCACATCTTCAAGCAGGGGGAAAACAAGTCATGCCCCCTTTTTATACTAGCCATGCTAGCTTGGGATATAGCATCACAGCACAGTTTCACTCTAGATGTATCTTTCATGCCATCAGAATAATATTGTTCGGCCAACAAGCTCAACAGGAAAGGGCAGATCCTCACATATGTAAACTAGATTGGGGGTCTTCCAAGATTTGATCCATCTGTGGGAGGTCCTCTAGTAGACCCATTGTCTTCCCCTCTAAATAATCAGTCGGCAGGATTCAGCACCCGGATTACATGCTAGAAGACCTAGAAGACATAGGTTCATAGGTGTTTACTAGGCTAACAAACACAAGGGCCTTTTTAAGCCTAGCCATTCATCTCACATCTCTCACAACTTCTGGTACCCTTGATAAGTGTAAGCAGGGGCTTCAGAGGTGAAACATTTAAAAGCATGGTTCTGGGAGATGAGCCATTTACAGGATGCCTGTGTCCATTAGAGACATTGGTGCCAAATATAGGATAAATTTCCTGTTTGCCATCCAATTGTCTTTTTCTTTGACAGAAATGTACCAGTATGCTTTTCCACCATTTCAACTGATGTATAAGTTATGTCTGAAGATTCAGAAGGACTCACCCATGATCATTGTGGTGACTCCCTTTCTGACCCAGGCAGCAGTGGTTCTCCTTTCTTTTGGAAATGGCAAGGAGCAGTTACCACGAGCTTCCTCCCAGAATGGATCTTCTCACTCAAAATGAGGAGTGTATGACACATCATGACCACAATCAACTTCAACTGACTGCCTGGATAATATAGTTTTATTTTTTTTAGGCACCTGTTTACTGAAAATGTGCAGCAGGTGCTAATGGAGGCAAGAAAGCTTGTTACTAGTATATCATATATTAGCAAACAGAAAAGGTGTTTTACTTCTTGCCAACAAACAACATAGCCAGCACCCATTCAGGGCTAGTTGTTCTTCGGTTTTACAATATTTGTGTGAGGTACTTTCTTATGGCCTTCCCTACTCTTCCATCCAGAGCCTTAGCTTCATCTATGACTTTTTGGAAAGGGTCGGATTCTAGAAGCTGTAATTTGGTCATATGTACATATTTTTACAAAGCATTGTAAGCTTGGCTTCTTCTCTAGGTCTAGATTAGGCTTTGCAAGGATCATGCTCTAGGAGCTCCTCGACTCTTCTCCTTCTACCTCCCAAATGTAGTAAGTTGGGGTAATCTACTGCAGATGTATAAGTAAACGGACCATAACAGTAGATGTTCAAATGATCACTGATGCAGTAGCTGCTCCCTAACTCCATCATCCTCCCCTTTTATTATTTTAGGTTTTGGTGTGTTGTTTTTTTTTTTTTGTGAGGGTATGGTTGTTTATTTTTTGTTCTTCCTAGCATTGTCCTTTCAGGGTTCAGCTTTCCTCTCTTTGTTAGCAGGAAAGCTGTGGAAGGCTTGCCACCCAAACTTGTCTTTTAATCAGCTCAGCTAGAGTTACCTGGCATTTTGGGTGCCTTGAAGCTTTGGAAGCTGGCCAGCTGTTATATCCAGAGCTGATGTGGCCTAGTGGTGCATTGCTATTACTCTAGGATATAGCCCATATAGCTAAGGCTACTGCAGCAGTGGTCATTTGAACATCTACTGTTATGGTATGTTTATTTACACAAGTGTACTTTCTTGTCCCTGACAGCTTGTAGTCATGAGCTTGTGCTGGAATGCTGTGAGGGGATGTGTTTCATGCACATTTGCTAGTTAGCTGTTCTGAAGAAATCCCCTTGTAGCATAATACACAGACCACCATCTTGTTCATTGTGAAAGTGACATCATTGCCATGGGAAATTTAGGTGAATGGTAGCTTCTGCAAGTGCCTGCTAGACAGCCTCTGCATGCTACATGAAAAAGAGGGTGATGTTCTGGGGTGGTGTCATGCTGTACCATATCATGATGACTTAACACTACCTGGTAAGTTCCAATGCATATGTGTGCTATAGTCACTTTACATAGCTTAATTTATGTGCTGGGGATACAGATTACTACCTGTTATTCTGCTGATAGGAAATACCTTGATACACTATTTCTTTTTCAGCATGAGCAGACTGTGATACAAATATTGTTGCCTTCTACAGAAGGCAGATGAGTCTTTTGAGCAGCCATGGTTACTTCCCTTACAAGTGCTGCATGTCTCTTAAATTATACAGCCCTCTTTAATGATAGATGTGTTTATGGATACATTCCACCATGTCTCCGCCATTCAGGTCTAGGTATTTGATTTACTCTGTAGTCACATCCACTGTGCTCTATACCCTATCCCTGCTGAGTTTGTGGTTGTGGTGCAGCCGTGTGATGAGTTTTGGAGTGCTTTGCCAGAGGAGGATTTTTCCCCTCAGCTGCAGGTAACCCACCTGCTTTGCCTGAGGTGTCCCAGACACATCTGGAACAGGTTGTGGAGTCTGCAATGGAAAGACTAGTGAATAGCAGATTCAGTTGACTGATCGGCTTGTATCAATGAACCATCAGTGGAGCACAGGAGAGGGTGTGGCATTTATAACAGGCCTCTGTGATCTATGATATGGGGATGAATCCAAGTAATTTCCATCTGGGTTAGGACAGTAGAAGACTTGTCACCACGCTGTCTACAGCCATGGGTGCTCCTGTCTTTGTATGTAATGCTACATATCCTGTGCATTGTGCAGCCCTCCATATCCCCCATTTGTCTATGTGAATTTGATCTCTCCCCATATTACTGTATGCATTTCTCCCATTTGTATTATTCTGTGTATGCCTGCCTACTCCTTCATGCTGATATCCCACTTTTCTGATGTATTTCCCTTTCACCCTACCCCTCCCCCCCTTTAAAAGAGTCAGAAAAAAGGTGCCATTCTTTGTTTCAGTTTCTGTGATCTGCTCTGTATTGTCCTTTTGTGTGACCCTCTGCTTGCTCTTCTCCTTTGCTTACTTTCAGCAGGTGTCCATGTATAAGGATTCCATAGCAATGCTGCTACAAATAATATATGGCTACATTTCTGTTTGCTGTCCTTGGTTCTATCCTACCAAACACACACAGCCTAGCTGCTACTACCACTACTTTATATTTAGATATACCAACCTGAGGTCACTGTTTATGTTCTCACAAGATTGTGCTAATACAGTATGTGGCCACTCTATTGCTTCTCTCTTGTACTTTCAATACATGTCACTGCATGGCTCTGTCTATGTGCAGAGCTGCACTGCATGGCAAGATCCACTTGAATACCTGCTGCCAGGCTTATTTATATACCATGAAGTGCAGCCTGCACTTTTTTTTTTGGATATTGCCTCCCTCTTAGCTACACAAGCCTTGAGAGAAAATGCAGTGCATCACTATGAATCCAGTCATGTGTCCATGTTCAGTGCTACTTAACCCCTGACTGCCTTAAGCTATCATAGCTGTCTCTATTTGGCACTACATTTGGTCTGGCCAGTCTGTTCAGTTTATCCTGTGTGAAACAAAGTGCATCGCTCCACAAAAATCTATATCTGAAGCAATCACTGTGCTTCAGCCTTATCTAAGTTTGTGCCATTTAGATATCAAATGTATGCTGTTTTTGAAATTGTAAGCAAGCCAATCTGCTCAATGAACCGCAAAAACTTCATAGAAGGGTTTCCATAAATTTCCCCTCTCTGACAGCAGATTTGCTAGCCTATGACTGAAGCTTCTTACCTACAACATCTTGCTAAGCAGGGCTACATTCTTCTGTTGCTCTGGATCTTATCCAAATTTTAGTAAGAGTTTGCACCATTCCATTTGATCTAAAACCTACAATTCTCTTCCATGAACAGAAACAAGTATTAATGTAGAGTGCCTGCTTTTCCTTTGCGTATTTTCATACTACTCACTGCTTAGTTATGTAAATCTTCCTCTATCCATTTTAACAGTGTATACAATGAAATGTGGAGCATCTTTATTCTAATTGTTATTTTTAAGTAAAATATATGTCAGGGAATTTTGGCAGCTCACCTGACTGAGGCTACAATAACAAAAGCATACAAAGGAGTTTGACCTGGCAATAGTTGTCTGTAAAAGCTACACAGTGCAAAGTGAGAACCATAAATATACACATTGACACACCTCAAGTCAGAATGCACTTGCATCTTTAATCTCATGCTCCTTTTAGGAGTAATACCTTGAAAGGCTAATCCATGGCAAGTACTGGCACCACCGAATAACGCCCCCTTTCTGCAGTTTATTTTATAATTCTGGAGACATTGAAATGGTTTAGCACCAGGATCTTAGGAATGTAAATACAGTTAGTTATCAAGAATAGGTACTGTACGCCACAGGAAGAGGTCCTCCGGTTTTATTCTTGGCTGGACCACCTTCTGTGTGGAGTCTACATGTTCTCCCTGCAGTCAAGTGAGTTTTAAAGACATGCAGGTAAATGTGTGTGCGTATGTGTGTGCTTTCTATGAAGGTTGGGTGCTGGGCTGGCAACTCAATACTGTAAAAACACCACTGCCACTCAATCTTGGGACCAGTGATCCGCTGTGGCGACCCCTAACCGGGAAAAGCCAAAAGACATTGCTTATCAAGAATAGGTACTGTACATATGCTGAGTTCATACATATCATTTTAGCTTCACACTAAATTCATTTCTCAAAATACAGTGTGAACTTATTTCCTATACATTATACACTATTTTATTTAATACTTATCTGCATTTTAACCACTGTGTTACTTTCTGTATGTCTTGTAGACTCTTCTTTATTTTCTCATGGAGTCTCTGTACTAGGTGCATGTAAGAGAAAGGTGCAATTAATCCTATATGTCTGTATTCTTGGTCACCTGTACATGTCTGCAGCACATCTATTAACAGAAGTTGTGTTAATAATGCATGTTGAGAAAATTCAACATCGTTCAATGCTAAGTCAAACCATATTGCAACATTTGTAGACTAGCTAAGAATTTGTCCAGTTTTATAAAAGTTTAACATACACAAAACAACACAAGTATCAGATAAATAATACAAATGAGCTTTGTAAGTGGGTCTATATTATGTGATTGAACGTTAAGGTGATCGAACACCTAAACGTCAGCCCATAAATGTCGAACCCTTAAAACCACTTATGGCCATTTATGCACATTTTTTTTCCTGGAGAAAACATTTGCTTGGCCATAGGAAACAAAACAAACCTTTAAACACTAATCAAGTGGGGGACTTTGCCCCCCACACTCCTGACATGGGGGGGATGTGTCCCCCACACCCCCCTAACTAAATATACCAACTCCGAGATCGCTCTACATTGGGGAAAAGGGCAAATTACCAATGATGGCCAAGCAAAATTTTTCCCAGGGAAAAAATTTGCATAAATGGCCGTTCGCAATTGCCACAGTTCGACATTTATGGGTTGACGTTTATATGTTCGATCACCTAAACGTTCAGTCATGGACTATAGACTCTTGTAATTATTTGTCAGCAGAAGTGGGCTTATCTTCTGTAAAAACAAATGTCTATAATTATAATAGTCAGACCCTGAACCACAGATTCAAATGGGACTGAAAAACTTAGTTTAAGGTCTTTGCTTTTGTATTTCTTCCATTTTATATTTTATGCTTGCACTTAATATTTTTGTAGTAATTCTTGATGCAGCATTTCGCTGCTCTGCAGAACTTGGATCAGTAGTACCCACTGACATAAAACTTTGTGTATCAGATGATGCTTCAAATTGCTGTGTATTATGCCTAAATTGTTTTTAGTGACCTAGCTTAGAATTTACTTCTGTAGGTTTTTTTTCTGGTGGCATAAGAAAGATAGCCAAGCAAGTTTAGGTATGTGCTTACTATTAAGGCAGATTGCATTGTGTTGCTAATAGTTGGTAGTTGGTGTGCTCCAGAAAGTCTTTATATGCTGTTTCCCTACATATGTAAAATACATATTAGGGCAGATTTATATGCTGATGCACATAGCTCAACCACATTACAATGTGCATTATAGAGAAGCAAGCATCTGACCTCTATCTGTAAAGTAATCAAGTTACTGTGTACACTATAGAGATGTAAGCATACTGACCCCCATATGCATAGTAATCACATTACAGGGTGCACTATAGAGGCACAAGCATCCTGACCCCTGTCTGCCCAGTAACTACATTACAGGGTACACTATCCAGATGCAAGTTTCCTCACTTCCACTTGGACAGTAACTGCATTACACTGTGCACTACAGAGACACACGCATCCTCGCCTCCACCTGCACAGTAACTACATTACATTTTGCACTATAGAGATGCAAGCATCATCACCTCCTCCTTCACAATAACTACATTACATTTCCCACTATAGAGATTTAAGCATCTTCACCTCCACCTGCCCAGTAGCTACATTACAGTGTGCACTATAGAGATATAGAGACACAACCATCCACACCTCCACCACACAGTAAACACATTACAGTGTGCACTATATAGATGCAACATGATGCAAGCATCCTCACCTCCACCTGCATAATAACTGCATTCTAGTGTGCCCTAGACAGACACGAGCATCCTCACCTCCACCTGCACAGTAACTAAATTACAGTGTGCACTATAGAGACATAGGCATCCTCACTTCTACCTACATGATAACTGCATTGCAGTGTGCACTTTAACCATATAAGCATCCTGACTTTCATCTGCACAGTAATGGAATCATAGTGTATAGTAAAAAGAAGCAAGCATCCTGATCCCCAGCTGCACAGAAACCACATTACAATGGGCACAATAGAGATGCAAGCATCCTGAACCCCATCTACACAGTAACCATATTACAATGTGCACTATATAGAAACAAGGAACCTGAAATTCATCTGCACAGTAACTAGATTACAGTGTGCTCTGTGGAGACACATGCATCCTAACCCCAATCTGCACAGTAACCACATTACAACCAATGTTCAATACAGAGACTTAAGCATCCTGACCCCCATGTGCACAGTAACTACATTACAGGATGCACTATAGAGATGCAAGCATCCTCACCTCCACTCACACAGTAACTACATTATAGAGTGCAGGTATAGAGATGTAAGCATCCTTCCTTCTACCTGCACAGTAACTACATTATAAAGTGCACTACAGAGACACAAGCATCTTCTACTCCACCTCCACAGTAACTACATTAGAGTGTGCACTGTAGGGATGTAAGTATCCTCACCTCCACCTCTCAGCACCTCACAGTATACATTACAGGCTGCACTACACAAATGCAAGCATCCTTACCTCCATCTGCACAGTAACCACTTTACAACGTGCACTATAGAGACAGAAGCAAACACCCTGACCCCCATTTGCACATTAACCACATTACCATATGCACTATATAGATGTAAGCATCCTGACCCCCATCTGCACAGTAACCACATTACAATGTGCACTATAGAGATGTAAGCATAATGATCCCCTTTTGCAAAGTAACCACATTACAGTATGTGTCATAGAAGCACAACCATCCTGACCCCAATCTACACAGTAACTAGATAACAGTGTGCACTATAGAGACACAAAACTCCTGACCCTCACTTGCACAGTAAAGACATCACAGGGTGCACTATAGAGATGCAAGCATCTACACATCCACCTGCACAGTAACTAAATTACTGGGTGCACTACAGAGATGCAAACATCCTCACCTAAACCTACACAGTAACTGCATTACACTGTACACTATAGAGATGCAAACTTCCACACCTCCACCTGCATAGTAACTGCATTATGGTGTGCACTATAGAGATGCAAACATCCTCACCTCTACCTGCACAGTAACTGCATCACAGTCTGACTATAAAGATGCAGGCATCCTCACCTTCACATGAACAGTAGAACATTACAGTGTGCAGTATAAAGACACATGCATCCTCACCTCCATCTGCACACTAACCACATTAAAGTGTGCACTACAGAGCTGCAAGCATCCTGAACTCCATCTGCTCAGTAACCACACTACAATGTGCACTGTAGAGACACAAACATCCTGACCTCATTCTGCACAGTAACAACAGTGTGCCCTATAGAGACATGAGCATCCTCACCTCCACCTGCAAAATAGCCACATTATAGTGTGCACTATAGAGACACAATCATCCAAGCCTCCACCTGCACAGTAACTACATTACAACATGTACTATAGAGATGCAAGCATCCTGACCTCTGTCCTCACAAGAGCCACATTACAATGTGTACTATAGAGACACAAGCATTCTAACCTCCATCTGCACATTAACCATCTGCACATTAACCGCATTACAGTGTGCACTGTAAAGATGCAAGCATCCTGACCCCATCTGCACAGGAACCACATTACAGTGTGCACTGTAGAGATGCAAGCATCCTGACCCCCATCTACACAGGAAACCCATTACAGTGTGCACTGTAGAGATGCAAGCATCCTGACCCCAATCAGCACAGTAACCACATTAATGTATGCACTATAGAGACACAAGAATCCTCACCCCATCTGTACAGTAACCACATTAAAGTGTGCAATATAGAAACATAAGCATCCTGTCCTCCAAGTACACAGTAACTACAATAAAGTGTGCACTATGGAGGAGCAAGCATCCTCACCTCCACTTGCACAGTAACTACATTACAGGGTGCACTATACAAATGCAAGCATCCTTATTTCCATCTGCTGCACAGTAGCAACATTACATGTATTATAGAGATTCATGCATGCTGACTTCCATCTACATATTAATCACATTACAGTGTCCACTCTAGAGATGAGAGTATCCTGACCTCTATCTGCACAGTAACCACATTACAGCATGAACTATAGAGATGCAAGCATCCTCAGTTTCACCTGCACAGTAACCACATTACACAGTGCACTGTATAGATGCAAGCATCCTGACCCCAGCTGCACAGTAACAACATTACAAAGTGCACTACAGAGATGCAAGCATCCTGTCCGCTATCTGCACAGTAACATTACAACGTGCACTACGGAGACACAAGCAACTTGACCCCCATCTGCACAGTAACCACATTACATGCACTATAGAGTTGCAAACATTCTGACTTCCATCTGCACAGTAACCACATTACAATGTGCACTATAAAGATGCAAGCTTCCTGACCCCCATCTACACAGTAACCACATTATAGCGTGTACTATAGAGACGCAAGCATCCTGGCCTCTATCTGAACAGTAACCACATTACAGAGTACACTATAGAGACATAAGCATCCTGGCCTACATCTGCACACTAACCACATTACAGTGTGCACTATAAAGACGTAAGCATCCTGGCCTACATCTGCACAGTAGCCATGTTACAGTGTGCACTATAGTAGCACAAGCATCCTGACCTCTATCTGCACTTTAACTATGTTACAGTGTGCACTATAGAAAAGCAAGAGTCCCTAACATCCATCTGCACAGTGATTACATTACAATGTGCACTACAGAGATGCAAACATCCTGACCTCCATCTACACAGTAACCACATTACAACATGCACTATTGAGACACAAGCATCCTGACCTCCATCTGCACAGTAACCACATTACAGTGTGCACTATAGAAATGCAAGCATCTTGACTCCCATCGGGACAGTAACTACATTACTGTGTGCAGTATAGAGACCCAAGCATCCCGACCCCCATCTGCACAGTAAATAGCTTACAGAGTGCACTATAGCGATACAAGCATGCTGACCCCTATCTGCACAGTAACTACGTTACAATGTGCACTGTAGAGATGCAAGCATCCCAGCCCCCATCTGCACAGTAATTACATTACAACATGCACTATACAGATGCAAGCATCCTGACTTCCATCTGCACAGTAGCCACATTACACCATGACCTACAGAGACACATTCATCCTGACCTCCATCTGCACTTCATGCACCCTGACTTTGTGAGGCAGTCAAATGGGATATACAACCTGCCACAGATGCCCTTAACTGTGCAAATGAGCCACAGTGTTCACCTGTGTCACTGTCCTGTCCACTAAGTAGTCTGCAGCTGCTTGACACTGCTCAGCACCTCACAGAGTTGGGCCATTAATTACCAAATCTCTTTACCTCTTAGTTCCTACTCAGTAGTATATTGTGGTTCCTCCTTAATCATGATAGTAGCCACATATACCATTTTGTGGTGTCAGTTTATCCTACATTAATCTTCCTCTACTTTCTCTATTACTTATAAATAGTGTAAAGAGTATTTTCCCCCTCAAATCATTTTAGTTACATACACAACTAGTAGACAGTATATCGCACTTTAAGTGTAGATACTTATTTATATCCCTCTTAAACCAAGCTCATTTAGCTACATATAGTCATTTTCTGAAATGTCTTATTTAGTCATTTTGTGAAAGTTCTTGCTCGGATACCCATATCACTGGAGAGTAATGAAAGATCAGCCTACATGGTGAAGGCCTCTTAGTACTTGGTGTACTCAGGCAGTTTAGTAACTGCTTTATGTTTACAGATAATGATCTTCTTCTCAGCACAACTGATTCTGTCTGTAAGAGGCAGAAATGCCCAGGTAATCTTGACTTTTCCTTCCCACAAAACAGCATGCATTTTTAGCTGCACACTGTTCTCTGATAACCCAAGAAACATCACAAAATGTCTTACACTGAAATCCCTAACAAAGCCTTGAGATCCAGTCAGGTTAGGTATCAGTGGAAATCTAACACCTCACTGTCTTCAGGCAGACCTCTTACAATGAGTCAGCAAGAGTTCAATAATTGCAAACTGTTTCACATAACCTGAGTACTAACAAAACTGTTTTAGTGATAGGTGACTCTGTAGTTAGGCATACAAATTCACCATTCACCAGGCTAGACAAAAATGGCAACATTGAGTTGTCTTTCAGGTGTTAAAATCTCTGGCAACTCTAGGGCCCTAAAGACCCTCTGTCATGACAGATAATGACTCAATATGGTGGTGATCCATATGGGAGAAAATGACCTGGGATATAAAATTCTGGCTGACATGCAGAGAGACATGTTGGAACTTTCCGTGCATGTGACAAATGCAATAAAGATAGAGGTCCTGAATGGAATCCTTCCTTTTCCACGAATGATGCTTAGGTACAAAGAAAAAATAACTGGCTCTAATAGTTGGTTAAACAATTGGTGTAATTTCTGGGGAATTCAATGTGTATTAATACAGAACCAGATGCTTCACAGAGGATAGTTTGTACCTCTCATTCCATGGTTACTGCATACTACCTAATGCCTTTGGTGTTCCCATAGTGCATTCCTAAAGCAGAGACCAGTTAATGCGCATTCCAACATAACAACCACACCTTACACAAAACTGGATCAAAACAAAATGGGACTGCCCAGTTCCAGAATTTTGAACAACAAAATACCCAATCTTGAGGCTGTCCAGAATTTGGAACACATTACCATTTGTTTAGTTACCGAAATTTGGTTTAAATGTAAAGAAAGCACTTCTTTAAATGTAAAGAAATCACTTCCTCCATGTCTTCAGATCTGATGACAACTGCAGTAGCCCTTTCATTTGTAGGGGGCTGTATTCTGTCCAGACAAATCCCCAGAGTACCAGAAACTGGAATCTTAGAACCTGAAATTGCCGCAAACAGGAGCAACTACCAACTTGTAGCTTGTTACAGGACACTCTCCATATCATCTGAAAATCATGTTACCTTTGAAATGTTCTCAAGGAACAACAGGAATGCCATTCTTCTGGGGCTACTTTAACTACCCCTCAGTAAAATAGAGCTCCTATATCCCTAATATAGGATATGCCCAAACAATTCTTATACATAATTCACCAAAACTCACTGGACAAGCTACTGAACATGCACACTAGGGGTGTATTAAAGCTGAGATGACCCTATCCAGTTTTGGTCAGTTGAACTTTTCTGTTATAACCATTTCTTGCCCTAACTGCTTTTTACCTTGTCCTTAACTATTTCATCATGCAATGCAGATGTATTTGGTGATATGTCTACTGGGCATGTCTACCAGCCCTCCCTGTTAGCCTATTTTTAACTTACTGACATAGGCAACCTCTTCTCCCTCTAACCGCCCAAGGTGTACTTGTTATAGAGCTAGGTATGTGATACATGGTCACCTTTAAAGCTTTCCAGAGATAATGTTAATCAGAACCTAAAGAGGATTTATTAATTTTAACATCATCCCATATATTTTGAATTAGCTTATTCAAGTGTATATGTTTTGCTGTAGCTTGTTTAATCAGCAGTGGATGGGACATTTAGGGCCATAGGTAGCCAGATGTACATTACACAAAAAATGAGTGCATAAAATGTTAGGTTAGTAGCAGGATCTTGATTTGTTTTGTTTAGTTCTTCATAAGGGAAAAAAACATTGACTAAACAGAAATAACTGAACTACTGTGGTGGGCAAGCCAAGTAAATGGAGACTGTTCCCAGATACATTGTCATTTCACATGTTCAATTAAACCTAAGAAAAAGTTAAGAAATACAAAGCCTGCAAACAAATTGCTTAAAAGCACCCAAACAAAATCATCTTTATTGGAAAAATATTGTCATTCTCCTATATGTCCATACCAGGATGTACTTGTTCATATACCATACAAAATATTTAGTTTTTTAACTATCATGAGAAAATAATTTGTTAAAGGTGTTAACCTGCCAAGTGGACCCATATTGCATTAGTGAAACTGACTTTCATGAAAAAAATAATTTTTCAGAGGTTGGATGAATTCAGTCATTCAAAACCACATTTTGCTTACACTATAATGGGTAAAGTGTGTCTTGCTGGAAAAATACTAGTTTTGCAAAATGTAAAGAATGATAAGTTTCTCTGTGGAGCAAATCACTTTCTTTTGCCGGGAGCTGTAGCCCTGCACCTCCTAAGTTAGTGTAGCCAGTTCCAAGATCATTGCACCTTCACTTGGTCTCTCTCTCTCTCTCTCTCTGCCCCTCTTTCTTTCTGTCTCTGACTCTCACACATGCAAACATACACACACACACACACACACACACACACACACACACACACACGTACATGCACGTACACACACGTACACGCACACGCACGCACATGCACACACACACACACATACACAGACAGTCACATGCATGCACAAACACAAATGTATACCCGCACGCACGCACACAAACACTTAGAGACAGACAGACTTGGTCTCTCTCTCTCTCTCGCTTTCTCTCTGTCTCTGCTCTTCATACACACACACACACACACACACACACACACACACACACACACACACACACACACACGCACGCACGCACGCATGCACACACACACACACACACACACATGCACACACAAACACTGGCTCGCATGTACACATACACAAACTCATATTCGCATGCACACAAACAGAGACAGACACACATATGCATACAAACACACTCATAGAAGAAGACACACAAACCTGCTTTCATACCCATGCATGTATAAACACATAGAAGCACACACACGTGCACACACATCATACCCACACACATGTACAGGCTAAACTTACAAAGCATTACATGGTGTCCAGTATTTTGCTATTAAAATATACTTTACACACATGTACAGACTAAACTTACAAAGCATTACATGGTGTTCAATATTTTGCTATTAAAATATACTTTACACTCTAAGACATAATTTATTGACCCTTCTATAAAAAATACACAATTCAAACAGATTGTACTTAACCAGTGTGATTTAGTGGTGAGGTTTCTGCTATACATCTACAAGGTCTAGAGTTGAGTCCTGACCTGCAGTCACTGTCAGTGTGGAGCCTTCCATGCTTTTCCTAAACCTGCATGGATTTCGCCCTAAACACAAGTTTCTTCCCATCTCTGAAAACATGCTTGTTAAACAGCTGTTGTGTTTAGGCCTGCCTTCATGGCTTGGTTTGCGGATGAAAAGTTTGTAAGAAGGTCCAGTTTATTTAGCCTTCTAACAAATTAAATTAAATAACCATATCTGCTACTGAGTCTACTACCAACCCAAGATTAAGAACTTGCATTGTTGCATAATTATTTTCCTCACACACACACACACACACACACACACACACACACACACACAAAACTAATAGAGTATTTCTAAAGTAGTCACTTTTTCTTCTTCTTTATTAGCACATTTGCTTTTCACAGAAGTTCACTGGCATTGTGATATCCCACCAGCTTCTTTGTTAATCTTCTGTTTTACCGTTTTGCCTGTTTGCTTGCATTTTCTTTCTGAAGCACATTCCGATGTCATCAGTGTGGCTTAATGTACCACTCACCATTTTTGGTAAGTTACATTTTTGACATATTTATTCTGATCCTTAGTCTTAAATGCCTTTTTGGTCCCAAAATGATGATACTCATATAGAACTGATATTTAAAATACAAAGGATATCTGCAAGAGCATCAGTCTGGTAGCAGTGCTTTATATAAAAATGAAAAATTATATTTTTTTACAAATAATAGTCATCTAAAGCCATTTGAAACCTTTAATGTGAAAGGGCACAGCAACTGAAACTGATGTGGGTGGTCAATAGCGTTTGATGTTAGAATGAGTGCCCTCTGTCATGTTCAGCAAAATGTGACCAACCAGCTTTAATGAAATCTCACTGCCTACTGGTTGCTGCAATTGGACATAATGGTCATGATGAAATATACTGAAAATGCTGGCAGTAAAATAACTTCTTGTAACGTTACATGCTTCCCCCTACGCCCCCCTGCCATATCAACAATTCTTACTTCTGATTTACCACAACTTTAAAGCAAGGGAAATTACTCATATTCAGTATGGCTGTCCTATAATTTCATGGGTGGGGTCTGCTACGGAAGATACTTTTGATAAAAGCAAGCAGTTTTCTTTGAATTGCTTCCAGAAACCGTATAGCCTAATGAAAAATTGATCTGCATAATATCAAGTGTTACATTTCAGTCAGCATTAGACACATAGTGACACTGTTTGAGAAAAAGGAGTTTTGCAATAAGAGTCACAGAACAGCACATCTGGGCAAATAAGATATAAAAATAAAATGTAAAGTCAATAAAGTGAGTATCAAGAATACAGTAGGTCAGAAATGCAACAGTAAAATATAAATAAATTATTCCCAGAAAATAAATGTTTGTATATACATATGTATGCACAGTTGTACGTAGAGATGGTTAGACATATTTTATTGAACTTCCTTCATTAACAAGAAATGCATGCTGTGCTTCACTAAATCTACATACATATTCTGCACGGAGAACAGGTTATGTACCTTTACTGCTGACTACACTAAACAGTGCTGAAATTCTTTCCAGTAGCAACATCTTATGTAAACGATAGTGTTTATGTTGCTAGTTAGTTTTTTGAGTGTCTTGTTTATCTGTTCATAATTTTTACAGATAGCATTTGAAATGCAGAACATTTTTCAGAAGAATGAGGTGAACAGATATTGAGATGAATAAAAGGGCAAGGCTGTCAAGGCTGCAGCCGTAATTTAGGAAACATTTGTTAATCATAAGCGTAAGAAGTGAAAGCAGTATGTTAAATAATAGGAAGCAAAGGAGTACTAATTCATCAGCTGCATTTATAACGAAGATCACTGCAAACATTAATCAGACCTCTTTCATTATAGCTCTCGAAATGTTTTAGGCAAAGCTTCATTTTGCAAGGATAAGGCAATTAAAATCAAGAAACTAACAGTAGTTAATTAAGTGCAAATTCATTTTGTCATTTCATAAGTCATACTTGCCTGGTGTGGACCAAACATGATTAAAAATGATAACTAGAATGACACTAATTACTATATTAAAGAAGTTAGTACCTTATATGTTTTCCCTTATTTTTTCACCCAAGGGCAGCCTACTTCTGTATGGCACTTATCTAGCAGGACTGACAAGCAATGTGAGTTCCCCTCCTGTAAACCAGTCTCTGACCATCATGGTAGGAGTATGTCTCATCACCTCGACGACCCTTGTTACTGTTCCTGTTGCACGATCCTTTTCCTTGTGGCCCAACTTGGTGTATGTACTTATCTCAGGAGGAATCTTCACCTGCACAACGACTATCAACTGCCTTATCTTCATTCCTCAGGTAACAATTTAAAGCTGTTTATTAGCAGTAGTTCAATATACTAATATAAAATGTACAGCTCTAGCCCTGGTAGTTCTAAACTGTACAGTGCTAGCCTATAAAACAGTTTGATGTGACATTACTTTAATGAATGTAAAATTACATATGGTGAGAGTGGTTATGCCAGTGTTAAATGTTGCTTTGCTTATAGCTATTCCTTCATGTGCTAATGCATTCTACATTTATATACATGTTGCAGGTTGCTCCCTCTTAATAAAGACCATAATATATATATATATATATATATATATATATATATATATATATAGATATATATATATATATTTTTTTTTTTTAATTACAGCTAGTTTTATTTTGTGATCTTGAAACTGTTTTATTATAAAAAATGAAACAAGTGACGCCTATATCACTAAATAAAATGTTTATTATTTTCTTACAATTGTTAAGATAATTATAGATACCATGTTGTTTGTTGTGAAAGAAAAAATATTTCAGAGACCTGAGTACTTTTGACTATTTGTGGCATGGGAGGCAGATGATTGGAAAGTTAGGGCTAGAAATACTAATGCAAGGTTTATCTATTGATGTGATGATAACTTGACTAGACTGATAGATTACCAATTGTCAAAAGTTAAAAGTATGTTTTTTTTGTCTATTTAAAATAATTATCTCCTTTATTGAAGATTCAGCCACTATTCCAGATTATGATTTAAGTAATTACATTAGCTAAACAGGGTTATAGCTGTGCAAATATATATATATATATATATATATATATATATATATATATATATATATATATATATATATATATATTATATATGGATTCACTTCAAAAGCTCAACATACTGAAATCTCGAATTTCAGTATCTCGAGCCCAAGAAGCCGAATCCACAGAACAGCAAAAGTTTAGAAGCGCGAAATTCAAAACCTCGAATACCGGAGGTTTTGAATTTCGAGCTTCTAAACTTCCGCTGTGGTCATGTATTCGGGTAAGTGTGTGTGTGTGTGTGTGTGTGTGTGTGTGTGTGTGTGTGTGTGTGTGTGTGTGTGTGTGTGTGCGTATTAAGGGTTTTTTTTGGGTAGGAGCTGTGGTGTGTCTCAGTGTGCTTTGTTGCTGTGATGTGTGTGTATATACACATACATATCATTTACAAACTGGCTTCTACCTCAAGTTATGAGTTATGCTTGGAGAGCATTTTATCTACTCCAAAAAATAGTTTGTATTTCAGTAAGTGAGGGATGTTTTAGGATTACATTTAACTAAACAAAACAGAAAATTATAGAAATGAGTACTGTTTAGACAGTTTAATATATGTAATATCCCAACATTATCAAACTTTGTTGAAATTCAGACCATTCTTCATGGACTGTCCTTCAAATCGACATAAAGAAAGAACAGTAAATCACTTGAAAACTGAGATAATATAGATTAACATGGTGTAGACATAAAAGTAATCGCAAATGAATCAGAGTAGTAAAGGGAAAAAGTGACAAATGAAGAGAAGAAAATTCTTTCGTTTATCTTCTTCATGGTTGCAAGAAGCTGTAGCTTATTTCAGTAAGCAAAAGGCTGCCTAGAAGAGTATCAGTCCTGGTCAGGTGAGTTAGCCATGGATTTAGTTGTTTAGTAGTTGTTTGTTGTTTCTCTACACTCGACAGCTGCTTTTGCTCTGCTCTTACATTAACAGATTCCAGGGTCAGACATCTTGTGGCAGAATTTGTTTACCTGTGCTCTTTGAGTTGGAATCAATGGAGAAAGCTCAACGTGTGGTTATTTATTGATTAGAAGGCATATGAATCAGTTTATAAGCTTTTTTCTTTACTATAAGTCAGACAAGTTGCAAGGCTTTTTGTTCAGTTACAGAGAATTATGCAGTGTTTTTCCAGTTAAAATGCATCCTGAGCCATCCAAGCTAAGATCCCTAGGTCCCTAAAACTGATGCTATACAAACCTTAGTTACACACTGATATCACTTCTTTCACTTCTTTGAAGTCTTGACTGTTCAGTCTTGAGCTCCAACTAAATGGGAGGGCCAGCATCTGACAGCTACAAAGGGAATTTTTTTTCTGTGACACTGTGTCTATCTGTCCTAGTGACTCTGTTACCCTGTATGTGAATTGCCCTCATTCCAACAAACTAAGGATCTAACTTGACTCTCCACAGACTAGGGCCAGCCATATCTAAGGGTGGACTCTGATTGGTCCCAGATTGGGGAATCACATGGTAGCTTAACTGTTTGAATCATCAAAGGTGGAGAGTTTTTTTTTTCTTATTAGCCTACCCCTTCTGTGCAGTAGCTTGGACCAGACACAGTACCATACATGCTGTTGCACATGTGTGTATATTCTGGCAGTGGTGTAAATGCTGTTTGGTAGCACATACCCCAGGTCCTACTGCTGTAAAAAAACAAAAACAAAAATGAAAAATAAAGTTTTTTTTGTATAAAAAAAAAAATTTTTGTGTAACAAAAACTGCTATGTCCGCATGTTATTTATTGACTTCAGCTCAGCCTTCAACACGGTCATCCCCCAACATCTGATTGAGAAACTGCTCCATCTGGGTGTTAGCACTCCTTTATTCAACTGGATTCTGGACTTTCTTATTGACAGACCACAAAAGGTATGCGTAGGCAGCAACACCTGGATGAGCATGATACTGAATACTAGAGTACCTCAAGGATGTGTTCTGAGTCCCCTGCTGTTCACCATGCTGACACATGACTTTATCACTAGGTACAACACAAACTACATTATTAAGTTTGCAGTGGTGGGTCTCATCAGCAATGGTAATGAAAAAGGCTACAGAGTGGAGGTGAACCAACTGATTGTCTGGTGTGACAACAACAACCTGGCTCCCAATGTGAATAAAACAAAAGTGATAATAGTAGACTTCAGGAAGAGATGCAATGCTCATTCTCCACTCACAGTCAAAGGAGAAACAGTGGAAAGGGTGAAGAGCACCAAGTTCCTGGGAGTGCATATTGCTGAAGACTTGTATTGATCAATAAACACTAATCAGATTGTCAAGAAGGCGCAACAGCATCTACACTTTCTAAGAAGGTTGAGGAGAGCAAAACTACCACCTTCAGTTCTCACATCCTTCTACAGGGGTACCATCAAAAGCATCCTGACTAGTAATATCTCGGTGTGGTATGGAAACTGCACAGTCTCAGATCACAAATCTCTCCAGAGGGTGGTGAAAGTGGTGGAGAGAATTATCAGGTGCACGATCCCATCTATCCAGGACTTGCACTCTGCTCTGTGCACAGCAGAGCTACGAAAATAGTCAAAGACTGCACTCACCCTGCCCATGGTCTGTTCTTGTGTTTGTCTTCAGGCAGGAGATACCGTAGCTTATGTTGCAAAACCACCAGATTTAATAGAAGCTTTTTTCCACAAGGCATCAGACTTCTGAACTCAAGTAATGACATACACCATGCTAGTCATGGAGGACTGGAGTTACAGTGCTGAAGTAATTCACAGACATATGCAATAACTCTATGAAAGTACAATCTTATACCTTGTGTGCAATATTAACGATGCCAAGTTAACATTCTGTGCAATATGCCAAGTTAGCATTCAGTGCAATTTGAAATCTGCCTGATTTTGATCTATGAAATATATTATCTGTGAAATATTTTGGGTACTGACGAAGACATGTAAGTGGAATAGTCTTGGTGCACGCCATTGTACTTGTTACATCACTGCATAGATGTCTTACTGTTGTTATTGTTGGATTAGCATTAGTATATGTGTTATTGTTGTATTAATATTATCAGTATATGTTGTTTGCACATTGAGTTCGAAGTAATGCAATTTCATTCAGTTGCACTGTTGTGTGGTCTAAATGACAATAAAGTTCACTTTGACTTTGTATTATAGGCCCCAGTCAGTCACTGCTAAGTATCTGGCTACTGTGTGACAGACTGTTACCAACTCCCCCCCCCCCCCCCTCAGTGGGTGAGCCAATGCTGGCTGCTTATTTATTTACTGTTTGTTAATTGGGTAACTATACTGATCCAGAACCCCTTTCTACTATGACCCAGGCCATGAAGCACCATGTATTCAGATTCAGATAGCAACCTTAAAGCAGATGTGTAGCGAAAGGGAGTGTGACCAGAGGTGTGCAATGCTACCTGATAGTGGTTAAGTATGTAGTTACAGAAACTTAGCATGGACATACCTAACCCAAAACTGAATATGCACCTTCTCTGGCAAAGGTAGCATACAGCACACAACAAAGAGGACTGCACATCTGCATGTCATGTGCCTTGGCCCAATGGCATGCAGGTAACATACCTGTGATGACTGATATGCCAACCTTAGTAGTATGTACACAGATGAGAGCCCAGATAAATGCTATACAGCAAAGTCCCTATCATGTTTATATTGGAAATAAGAAAGAAATGGGTGGATAGGACTGTAAGAAAGGTGGACAGCAAGCAGACAAACACACAAAAAGATCAGGAAAAAGAAAGAATGGTGTGGGGTGGAGGAGGATGAATTTTTTTGTGCACTAGGTGTCTTTTCATGATTTTAAGAGCAGATGAGGGGGAAGGTAGTATGGAGAAGGTGTGGCTAAAAAGAGATTATAAGTATGACAGCAAAGGCAGGCAAAAAAATATAAATCAGAGACAAAAACAGGCAAGAAAGGTACTGACATATGTGAGGGTTCACAAAGAAGAAAGACAGAGAGAAAGGACAATTGGTGAGTGGGAAGACCGGGCAATAAGCTGAAGAAAGGGTTAGCACACAAGGAAGATGAACATCATGAAGATGGACAGAGTCAGGTAAGAAATGCCTTCTAAGCTGCACAAAAAAGAGAAGAACAAGCCCAAAGCAGTAGTCAGTAGGCTGTGCTTACACTATTTTGTACTTCAAGCCATGGAAGGGGAAATTAAGTCAGCTGACCAATGACAACACAAAAATGACATACAGGCCTGGGGAACACCTATTGCAGGGCTATGTGGACCACAAAGTGGAATATGTTGGGAGGTACCCTGTCACTGATGTGTAAGACAGTGGCACAGTGTTTGTGTGCCAGTTAATGTCAGAGTAGTGCACTCTAAAGTTAGGCACAAATAGCAATCTTTATAACTGAACTGTACAGTCCTGAGGAGGTTATGAGTAGGTTGCATACACTGTATGGCTATTGTCGAGATGTGTTGCATAAGGTGGTACCAGATCATATATAATACTCTCCAGAATACCAACAGAAAATACAAAGGGGACATGTAATCCCTGTGGAAATACTGTACCCTGACAACCCTAAAACCAAGTGTTGCTACATGACAACAGTACATTTCCATGCCAATGTTATTCCATGCATAAGTGCCACAGCTGTGAGTCATAGAATGTGCAGTCAGACGATATGACATGTCCAACTGGCAAGGGCAGTGTAGAGTACTTTACATGATGTTCATAAAGGTATGAGGCACAAACTGATGTCAATCAGTAGTGTGTCACACCAGCAACCTACACCCATAATTGCAGGGTTCCATCAAAGGCAATGTATCATGTAATACAAAGGCACTTTCACAAGTACATGGTAGTAGGAAGGATTGTACTACACTTATAATTGCATGTACAAATTATTTATACAAATAACGCAAAACCAAAGTATAAGCAGTGGTAAAGTTAATTAGCAGCAAAGTAAACCCCTTCAGCTAAGCAGATGAGGCAAAGATATATAATTATGACAGAAATAGATATATAATTATGACAGAAATTAAATATACATACCCTGACACCTTAACAGGTGTGCTTATATTATCTGGCAGATCAGTCTGTTCTGCCATAGGTTCATAGGTTGGTACTAGGCTATCGACCCTAGGTCCTATACAAGCCTAACCATAACAATTCCCTGGCTATTTCTTCCCACAGTATTTACTTCCCTGAACCACTGTCTAGCAGGGTGACTGACATGATCCCCGGGGTGAATTTCATATCTCCCATCCAATCATCAAGGTTCCTTTTGAAGAGGGCCAAAGAGGAGCTCTGTTTGACATGTATGGGCACTCTGTTCCAGAGTCTGGGAGTCTCTGGGTCAGGAACCTATCCCTCCAGCTTGTTTTTTTCATTGTGATGACAAGGTTTAGATCCTTGGAGCATGTCTCTGAGGAATTGGGATTTCTTTAAGTGTAGCATGTCCAGCAGCTCTGGGTTTGACATGACCTTGTATGTTAAACAGAGATCGCCTCAGAGTAGATGATATGCGACAGAGGGGTGGAGTTTTTTTAGATGATCAGCATAGGGCATCTGCTTTAGGCCTGTGATTCTTTTAGTGAGATATTTCTGCGTCCTTTCCAGTTGTTGCAGATGTCTTGAGAGGTACATACCAAAACGGGGTGTTGTATTCTATAATGGTTCTAATGAGGGGTGACTACAGTGGGACAATGACCTCCTTTTTTCTGGATGAAAAGCACTTAGTGATGAGGTGTGCCACATAGAAGGATTTCCTGACTGTTGTGGCAATGTGGTTATCAAAGTTGAGACCACTGTCTGCCTGTGTCCCTAAATCTCTTATCACACTTTCAGTGTTTAGTGTACTGCCACCTATGTGATCACTTTCAGTGTTTAGTGTACTGCCACCTATGTGATAATTCACAGGTACATGTATTTTCCCAAAGAGGATAACTATACATTTTTTGGCATTGAGCTTGAGCCCATGGCTTTGGCACCAAGCATCTGTTTCTGTAAGGCCCTTTTGTAGAATATCCTCATCATTTGGGGATTCAGTAATGGCTCCCAGTTTGCAGTCATCTGCAAACTTATTGACCTGTACTTCAGAGAAGTAGATGCCAAACAAGAGCAGTCCCAGGACTGAACCCTGAGGTACTCCACTTGTCACTTGTCTGGAGCTGGATTTGGAGTCGGCTACTTTTACAGTGAGGGTTCTGTCAGTAAGCCAGTTGGCAACCCATCAAGTAATATAGGGATTAATGCCCAGCTTAGTAAGTTTATCTATGATTCAAGAGTGGGGGATGGTGTAGAAGGCCTTGGCGAGGTCCAGATGTGGCCACGGCTCTGGGGACTGATTCGAAGAAGTCAGTAAGGTTCAGGAGACAAGATTGGCCCTTCACGAACCCAAACTGCGTGGGGTCCAGAGTTTGAAGGTTGCCAATGTCTTTGTTTATAGGTTCCATGATAATACATTCCATGGCCTTGAAGATCAGGCTCGTCAGACTAATGGGGCGGTAGTTCCCGGGATCCAAGGTGGATCCCCCTCTTGTGGAGTGGAATAACTGTAGCTGTGTGCCACTCAGTGGGCATGAAGCCCGAGGTAAGGCTATGATTAAACATGACACTTAGGTGAAGTGCCATTTCATTTTGTAATTCATGTAGTACACAGCCTGGGATGTTGTCTGGTCCCATGGATGCTGTATTCTTAGCTTTGGAGAGTGCATTTTTTACCTGTGTGGCCGCTATTACCGGAATTTGGCAATATTTCGGTATTGAGATGGGCCCTTTAGGAGATGAGAGGGGTGTGAAGTTGGCACTGAATTGATCTGCCGGGATATTGGCAATATCCTTGGGTAGTATGTTTAATGCCATTCTGTTGTAGCTCAGAGCAGATATGAGCATTGCCATTTAGATTCTTGACATAGCTATAGAATGCCTTGTGGTTGTCTTTGAAATCTTTGGCGATTTTATTTTCGTAACTATCTTTGGAGGATTTTATGAGGGATCTCAGCTTCTTACTGAGGCTGGTAAGGGAGTTTTTGCATCCTGGGATTTTCCTCTTTTCTGCAACAGTTTCTTCCTTTTGTTGTAAAGTTTGTTTATGGCAAGGGGCCACCAGATTGGCTTCCTTTTTTTTGGAGGAGAGCATCTTGGTTCTATTGGGGATGGCACAATTCATGCACGAGTTGATGTGCTCGTACAGCACCTTAATGTAGGATTCAGCAGTTGAACTTTCAGTTCCTGTCTGCATGGGTGTCATGAAGTTTGTCACTTCTGACTTGAGTAGCATGAAGTTGGCTTTGGAGAAGTTTTTTACAGAGGTTTCCTTACTGGGGGGTGGGATGTGGATGTCAAGGGTGATTAGCTTATGGTCAGATCTGACCAATGAGGGGGTGACCATAGGTGTGGAGCATCAATTTCCCATATTGGTAATGACCAGGTCTAGGATATTGGAGCCTCTGGTGGGACTATGGATTAGTTGATCCAGGGTGTTGGAATTTATGAATTCCAAGAACCGTTGGTCAAAGGTGTTGGTATATGAGTTGTTTTTCCAGTTAATGGCAGGGTAGTTGAAATTACCCAGTATTAGGGTATTTGGTTGTATCTTAATATTTTCCAGTATGTGTAGAAAGGTGTAGTGAGAATCTTGGGGCATGGTGGGGGATCTGTAGCAAGCTACAATTTGGATTGCAGTCTTACCTAGTGCTAGTTGCACCTGGAGAATTTCAGACGCATTGTGTTGGGCAACTAGCCTGGTGTTGTGAATATCCTTGGTGAATATGGACATCCTCCACCTTAAGTGTTTCGGTCATGGTGTGGTGGCCGAAAAGTGTGGTAAGAGTTGTAGCCTGGTATTGCAGGAGTTCTCTCTGGAGCCTTGAACCAGGTCTCAGTTACTGCACAGATATCGATGTTCTCCATTTTTAGGAATGCCTCGAGAGAGTACATTTTGATGTTTAGACTTCTAGCATTGAGCAGCATTAACTTCAGATTTTGCATGCTTGTACCTGTTACAGTGGTGGTTTTGTCCTTTGAACTTTGCCTAAAAAAGGCATTATAGGGGTGGCAAGAGCCTTAGCCAGTAACCTGAATCCCAGGGGTGAAAGATGCAGACTATCTCTGGCAAAGCATCATTGTCTGTCGATCATGTCGTCCCAGGCAGACAGATACTGGATCCCCTTTGAATGACACCAGAAGCTTAGCCAATTGTTGAAGTCAGTCATTTTGTCCTTAAACTGTGGTATCATTCTGGGTGAAGGCAGGATGCTACTCATGGTTATGGTCCTATCTGCCTGGTCCACATGATCCGAGAGCACTTCCATGTCTCTTTTCATGTAGCCCAGGGAGGTACATCTCAAGTCATTCACTCCAACATGGACAATGACAGAGTCTTATTTGTACTTGTTTTGGTGTGACTTGAGTGCGTGGGTTATGTGGCGGATCCTGGCACTCGACAGGCAACTGACTGTAATTTTCTCCTTGTTCAGCCTGGTGAGTGGGACATCAGTGTGCCTGACTATAGAGTCACCTGTGACTAAAGTGTTGGGTACGTTGTCTTGCCTTAGGGGCTGTTGTTGGGTGGCACACTGGTGTTGTGAGCTATGTGACACTTTGGTTGTGATTTGTGTTTGCATTTCAGATTCAGAGGCCCTTGTTGCTTGGGCAGGTTATAGTTAAGGGCCTCCACATATGTGGGTTTAGTGTTGCTATGTGTGGGTGTTGGTGGTGTGGGTTTAGTAGGACTATGTGTTGCTTGAGGTGTAGTGTGGGTGTTAACCTTCTCCTTTTGACTATCTAGCACAATCTTGGGTGGAGTGAGCTTTGCTTCCACTTTGGCTATGTAAGTACATCTATCATAGGTTGTAGTGTTGGGTGGTAGGAGGAGAGGGTTGTCTGTGTACATGAAGCAATTGCTGCATTGCCCAAGTATGCCCAGATTCACCAGATGGACAGGAGAAATCACCAGAAGCTGACCCTTGGACATGCCTGGTTTGGTGCTTTTTTTTGTAAAGTACGAGAGCTATTTTCCCTTACCTTAGCAAGGTACTTTGCAATTATAGGCTGTTTAGTGTCTACAATTAATTTCTCCTTATTAACAAGGAGAGTTGAGTGCTTGTATCCTTTTAAGACTTCCTAGTGCTTTCCAGCAGGTTTTAAAGCAAGTGCTAGTCACAGGGATGCTAAGGTAAGATAAAAAAAATGGTTTATCGTAAACACTGCAGTGGGCAATAGAGGAGTTAAATGTGAAAGTAGGTAACATATGTTTTACCTGTCTAAAAAGTTACATTTTAGTGGATAGTCACTATTTTTAAAACAGCAAGATAGATTGAAAGGGGGTGGTCACTTTTGTATTCTGGCACTATGGAATACATTAGGATGGCCAATAAATTTAAACAAGGGGAGTGATTTCACAAAATGATACTTTTGTGCTTACTCACACAAGCCAGTAAAAACAGAGAGGAAATGAGATATATATTCAAATTAACATAAGGGGAAGGCAACTAGAAAGACAGTGGTGTTTCAGACACTACAGTAATCGGGTGGGAGGGTGAGGAAAAAAATTCTGCCTGACTCACAAGAGACAGAGTTGTGGCCTCTTTTCAAGTTTCAATATACAGTTAAAAGCAGAATACAAGTAAAACACAAGGTAAATAAAACAAATCACAGTATTCAAAATAGAAAAAGGCAATAAAGTAATACAACAAATAAAAAGCAAACTAACCTTTCCCCTCACAGCAAAGGGTAGCAGAGTCTGGGTGAGCCTTTCCTCATGTTCAGAAAACAGAAAAAAACACAGCATAGCTATTTATATCAATAACTGCTAATAGGTATAAAATAGGGCCTACATTTGTAAACCAGTTAACAGTTATACATACTATAGAACACAGGCTGTCTTTTTCTAACCTCTTCTGATTGGCAGAGAAGGTCAGAATGCACTTCTTTAGTCCAGTATACTGATCCTGGGACTGTTAACCAGAGTAGATAATGCTCATGACATCATTCACTGCCTTAGCAAAACAGTGACAGGCATCCTCCTTGCACTAAGTAGGTGTTCTCAGTAATACAGATGCAACAAGTAGTAAGATGTCATGGTCTCCCTGCTGTACCATGCAGTAGCCTGTCCAACATCACCCCTTCCAGAATCCATAGCCTTTTGCCAGGTTGAAAGCAGGAGGAAAATGGTTGTGGAATCACATTGACTCCAGTTGCAGATATGATATGGCAAACATTGACAGGCATCATGACAGTGCAGCACAGTCCAATTCCAAAGTGAAGTAACACAACAAAAAAGATGTGCACAGAGGGGGTGGGAGCAGATGCACACCTATCACATATGTTAGTGTACATCTGGCAACAAATATACTGTATATTAGTATGGCAATGTGTTGGGTGTCATGGCATCATCATACCCCAGTAGGCCAGTAAATGAATTGCAGATACCAACAGGTGTGTATGTGTCACAGAGCTGCCCAGGCATGTGCAAAATGTATCTCAGCCTACCATTCATGTTCACAGGTATTCACGGGTCTCATAGCACACTGTAGATTATTAAGGCAATGGGCTACATGGAAGATTCAGATACATTTCCTTATAATTGCTTAATTAGCAGGATTACAATATGCTATGAGCCACATAAAAGTGGGATGAAAGTCCCACCATCACCACTGTGATATTCATTGCACTATTGTTTTTTCCTAGACTACAGAAGTCAGAGTTTCATCAGAGATTATTGCAGTGTTCTACACAGTAGATCATAGGATCATAGGAGGTTACTAGACTATTGGCCCTGAGGCTCTTACAAGTGTAGCCAAGAATTTGTCACATGTCCCAGAAGTCATCACCTGATGCCCCTGTCCAGCAGGGACACAGGGTGGAATCCCAGGAGTGTATTTTCTGTTCCCCATCCAATTATCCAGGTTGCACTTAAAAAGGGTTAATGAGGTACTCTGCTTGATGTGGAGCTGGAGTCTGTTGCACAGAAGGGGCAGTCTCTGGGAAACAAATCTGTCCCACCAACAAGTCCTGTTGATGTCACAGACCAGGTTGTGGTTGTGCATGTAGGTTATTTGAGTGGAGCTTGCCTTGCAGATATACAGCAATCCCATCAAGGCGGGGTCTGAGATTGCTTTGTATGCCAGACAGAGGTCACCTCTGAGGAGTCTGTAGGAGACTGAGTAGAGGGACAGGGCCTTTATCCTATCTTTGTAGTATAGATGTTTGAGGCCCTGGATTCTGATGAGGAACCTCTGTGTTCTCTCCAGCTGCTGCATATACTTTGTGAGGTACATGTCAAAAGGGGCATTGTACTCCATAATGGGTCTTACAAGGGAAGAATACAGGGATGTTATGACCACCTTGTCCCTGGATGAGATACCCTTACTAATGAGGTGGGCCATGTAGAAAGCTTTCCGTACAACAGAGGCAATGTGGTGGTCAAAAGTCAGTTTACTCTCAACCTGGGTGCCCAAGTCTCTCAACACTGACTGCACGCTTAGGACCTTGTTATTAGTGTGATAATTTGTGGGGACGTCACTCTCCCCAAAGGGAATGATGATGTATTTTTTGGCATTCAGTCTGAGGCCATGTTTCTATCACCAGTCATTTGTTTGGGTGAGACTCTCTTGGAGGATGTCCACATCACTAGGGGAATTGATGACAGCACCCAGCTTGCAATCATCTGCAAACTTGGTCAGCCATAGCCCACTAGTTTTGGCCTGCACCTCAGAAAAGTATATCTCAAACAGCAAAGGACCCAAGACTGATCCCTAGGGTACAGAGCTCATTAAGGGTCGACTGCTTGAGGTGGCTTCCCCTATTTTGACTAGGTGGATTCTATCAGTGAGCCAGTTTGCTACCCATCTGGTAACATATGGATTGATGCCTAGTTGAAAGAGTTTATCTATTATACCCAAGTGGGTAATAGTATTGAAGGCTTTGGCCAGGTCAAGAGAGCGGTGTGCATCATCTTCCCCTCGTCCATGGCTTTGGCGACTGTCTTAAAGAAGTCAACCAAATTTAACAGGCATAACCTCCCCTTAACAAAACCAAACTGTGTGGGATCAAGTGTTTGGAGGTTGCCAATGTCCTTTTAATGAGGTCCATGATAATCCACTCCATGGCCTTGCAGATCAGGCTAGTTAGGATGATGGGTCTATAATTTCCTGGATTGGTGGACGCTCCACCTTTGTGCAGAGGGATGACAGTGGCTGTCCATCACTTGGCTGGGATGAAGCCAGTACTCAGGCTTTGGTTGAATAGAGTGTCTAATGGTGCTGCAAGTTCCTGTCTGAGTTCATGTAGGATGCAGTCTGGAATGTTATCAGGTCCTATGGAGGCTGTATTTTTTGCCTTTGAGAGGGCAGTGTTGACTTGCTCCCTAGAGATAAGGGGAGGAGGGCAGGTGCTGGGGATGTCCTGATTTACTGATGGGGGATAGAGGGGTGAAGTTTTAACTGAACCTATCTGCCAGCAGGTTTGCTATTTCTACAGTGTTTGTGTATGTGGTGTCCTTCACCACCAGTTTTGAGCAGATCTGGATGCTTCCCTTGAGACTGTGGGCATATGTGAAGAAAGCCTTGTGATTGTCTTTAGTAGATATGGCCAGTTTGGACTCGAAGTTTGCTTTGGAGGATTTCACAAGTACTCTTATTTGCTTGTTCAGGCTAAGGAGAGGTTGCTTTCAATTAGGCACCTGCTCCTTCATCTTGGACAGCAATTTTTTCCTTTTATTATAGAGTTTGTTTATTGCAGATTTCCACCAGACAAGTTTATTCTTCCTTGAGGAGGAGGATTTTGTCCTGTCTGGTATTCCTGAGTCCATGCAGCTATATAAATGCTCATATAGTACTTTGGTGTAGTGTGTAGATGTGTTCTGTGGGACTCATGGTGGATTGAGCTGGGGGGGGGGCAGGTCTGTATAGACAGATCTTAATGTGTATGTTATACTGCATTCTACCACAAAGCTGTCCCAACTGGACAACTGTGGAGACATGTCTATGATAGCAGTGTTTAGCAGGGATGATACATCTTGCAGCCACTTTTGTTGCAGGGGTGGTGAAGCGGCACAGCCGATGGTGGACATATTTGTGAGAAATCACTAACCATTGGTTTATGCTGTCATTTGCAGGAATGTGCATGGCACTGAACAGCACAATGGCAGAGACTGAGGTGTTACTGCAGGCTCTATGTGTACATGGAAGGTGCATTCTAAGCACAGACAACCTTCTGGGAACATGTGTGACAGGACCTCATTACAGTTATGAGTGCCATCGGCGGCCTCTGCAGATTAGCATGGCAGCTTCACCATAGGCTCTCTGGCATGATACTGCATGTCTATAGAAAAGCCCAAGCCATTACATGAGAGAGGATGGCCACTGGTGGGGTTCACCGTCACAGACCGCATTCACTGACATAGAGGACTTCTTGGTATTCCTAACTGAGGATAGTGAGAGGATGTTGATATCTGGTGGAGGCCTGGATGTGAGTGGCTGGACTGGTAACAATATCATGTGTGTCACTGTCAGAAATGCACCAGGCTGGTATTATATTAAGCCTGTAGCACAGTTTTACAGCACATCACAGGCATAATTATTCTAATTGTAAACCCCACTTTATCCCTCTTTCAGATGGTATGGGATGCAGGTACAGTGACATACACCAGAAAATATGTTTGTCTTCATTCCTTGTCTACTCAACTTCCTGCAGTGCTGGTGAAGTACTAGGGTGTGGGATTGTCACATATTGTCAGATGTACATACTGTTTATCTGTCAGCTTTCACAGGAGAAACAACCATGGGGTCAGCGTGAAAGAAGCAGGTTATGCCTGATGTCAGGGCAGGACCAGAGCCTGATGATAATGTCAGCCTCATCCTGGCACAGTTCAACAGCACTATGTCACTATCATCAGTGTTTACCCTGGAGGTCACCTACCTCCACTGACACAGTTGTGTCACCTGTGAAACTTGTCACTGGATATGGAAAAATAGGACTTGCTGGCAGTCCAGCACAAGGTTTACGTGTGTTACCATCTCACCTCTGCAGTGGATAGTGGCAGCACCACACAGCATGATGACAACACTAAGGTGTGTTGTGTTAATTGACATCAATACCATATATCCTGTTCAGTAACCAAATTAGGTGTCACAGTAGGCATAAATTAATAGATTTTGTGGGTCTGTGATGCAAGCAGAAATGGAAGCCACTAATGCCATGGCAAGGATGATTGACATACTCTGAGGCATGTGTGACAACATACATGAGAGCCTATGACACCTGAACCACCTGCTCATCTCATTGGATAGTAACTTGGCAGCGACTGCAGTCTCCAGGGGGTCTCAATACCTGGACCTTCTAATAAAATCTAGATTCACTGGAATATAGTCAAGGTAAAAAAAAGGCACCAAATACATGTTAACAGCTAAAAAGCATATGTACCTATACTGCCCAAAAATCTTATTTATAAAAGCTTGCTTAAAATACTGGAAGTTATTTAATTTGCTATTTTTTGCCTGTTATGGGAAAACTGCATAACACATGCATAAAAATATTACTCATTTTGTAAGTATTGGTATGTTGAGCAACATTTCTGCTGACAGTGCTCTATTACTTTGCTATTCAGATTTGTTTTAAAAAAAATTGAAAAACACTTTTTCTGTCTTTTTTCCTCATTAAAAATGTTGAACATGTATGTTTATGAACTACCATGTGTTTTATAGCTGTTTGCACAATAAATGATTTTTTCATTATTACACCCTATTATTTTGATTTACTTTAATTCAATAGGTGCCTCAATAGAGGTAATTACAATAATAAAGCTGAAAAGAATCATGTTCCTGAACCGTACCTTTCAACCTCTTAGTGCAAGAAATCTGGACAAAGCCAGAATGGCTGGGTGCCTTCTGTATAGAGTCTGCATGTTCTCCCTGTGTTTGATGGGTTTCCTCTGGGTGCTTTGGTTTCCTTCCACATTCCAAAGACATACAGTAGGTAGATTGGACTCTCTAAATTGGCCACAGGTGTGACACTGTGTGTTACTGTAGTATGGAAGAACTACTGTGGCAGGGCTAGCCACCCAGCAGTGTAAACCTTGGCTCTAGATGATTGTCACTGATGAAGTGACACCCCATCCCCATCTGCAAAAATGGGAAAAGGGGTTGTGGATAGATGGAGGAAAGGCCCAAAAATAAGAACATATTTTATATATTGTTCTTATAAACTAAGAAAGTTGATAAAATAACAGGATTTGTGTTAGCATGCATTTTTTCTGAAGGATAAGGTGTGAAGCTCAAATGTATATCATTATTTACTGACTTCAAGCCTCAGTGATTTGGCAGGGAACCAATAATTTGGTGAGGAACAGTTCAAAATTATGAGGCAAAAATCTGGACAGTTGAGAGGTAATGCTTGTGCAACCATTAAAAGGTGCAGCAAGCAGTTACTTAATTGAGGTTATATTCCTTATGTGGAAGCACAATTACTTAACCATGGCTGACAACTGATCCCTAACTGCCAGTCTGTCATCCAGAACCTCAGTGAGCTTGATCAATTTATTTACAAAATCTTCTATCGCCATCTTAAAATAGTTTGTGTGTTTTTGGATGGACAGTTACAATTTCTTAAAATGGAATGTAGTGCCATGGCTACTGTCATTGAACCACCAAGCCCTAGATGTTTGTTTTACAAGTCTTCATTAACAGAACCCCTAGTAGACAAATGATCCTGAGGAAATGACAAGTAAAGTTGTACATCATCTAGTGGTGACACTGAACACTCTTCTCTTTAATGAGTTTGCCCAAGTAAAGTATATATATATATATATATATATATATATATATACAGAAAATAACATTAGATCTATAACAGAATCTTACTAGAAAGCTAAGCTTACTAGGTAGTAGAAGGAAGATGCAATCCCTGACATTACCTGCTGTGTACATTCTATAAGGCACTAGGTAAATCAAGTCAGAATAGTAATAGAGACCACATAGTAGGTCTGAAGATGATCCAAAAGTATATGGCGGTCTCACACATCAGATCCTAAAGGGAAATCAGCTAGCACCAGAAAGGAGCAGTAACATTCAGCAATTATCGTTAACAGATCATTCGGTACCCTGGGAATGGCCATGTCAGTACTATGTCTAGTTATTCCGAGAAGAAGGGATCGTAAGTATGAAACTTTTTTAAAATGATATCAAGCTGTCAGTGAATGGTTTTCTCAATAATCTTACTGTTAAATATAAGGTTATAAATAGAGGAGTAATTGTCTAACTTATCAGGGCTGATGTAAAGCTTGGGGTTACCAACACCTGCTCTAATATGAATGGAAATACCCATGACTTAAAGAGGTATGGACAGTCTAATGAATAATTTGACACAGTACCCAAAAGAAGGCAAAACCTGTCAACTTGGGCATGAGTACAAACTGTAAGTAAAAGGTTGCATTTTGAAGCTAAGGACACAAGTACTTTATAATCCAATAGTTGAAACTTGCACTGTGACTAAGAAAGAAACTTCACATGAAGACTACAAACTTTAGCTGAGCTTGTCATGGATGAAGAAAATGTCATTAGTTAAACTAGAATGGTGGCATATAATCAAGCAGACAACCTGCTTTCCTGATTGACTGATCTGCTTAATCTGATTACTGCCAAAACATGAGTGGGTGAGCATTCTTAACAAGATAGCTGACATTGTACATGAGATCTAATTTTGGTAAACAGCAGTGTGTTCTTCAGTCCTAAGGTGTGAAACAGGCCAGGATTTTTTCCATTTATTCAAAAGCCTTTGCCATTGTCTTCTAGGTCCACTGAGCTGAGCTCTAGCCTAAAGGTCACAGGAGGTCAGGTGGATAGGGAATACAAGGTAAGGCAAGTGGAAGTTTTAAATGTGTCATAGGCAGCAGGAAGTTCATCTGGGCAGCCTGTGTTGGGTAACCTAAGCCATTGTGTACAATGTATTTTAATGTGAGCCCGTTATCTTCGGTATGCTTCAGCTCTTGCTCATTTATGGATCTGAGTGCAACAGAGACTGTTCTTGGAGCGTGAAGTAAAGGTATCGCCTCATACGTTTTGCCTCTTTGTTTCTTTTTTTTCTTTCTTTCTTTTTCTTTTCTTTTTTGCCTCGTCCCTCTCACAACTATCTGATACTCCCAGGAGACTTTCCTTTTCACTGGATCTATCAAGCCTGACAAGTTTCCCCCTGAACTTTTGTACCGCTGTTGGGATAGACTTTTTTTTTTTACGTGGCCTAGGTTTCTACCCCTTGCATGCACCCATATCATCTAGGGCAGGGGTCTGCAACCTGTGGCTCTTCCACCCCTCTGCAGTGGCTCCCTGTAGCTTTGAAAAATAATAGCCACTTTACCGCACAACACACACACACACACACACACACACACACACACACAAGTGACGGACTTTAAATATTGGTCTTAGAAACTTAGAAACTTGCTAGAATAACATGATTTCTGTTAACATGCATTTTAGACACACACACACACACACACACACACACACACACACACACACACACACACACACACACACACACACACAGAGTTACCTCTCAACTGCGCAGATTTTCACAGAATGCCCTGACTTTTGCCTCATATTTTTGGTCTGTTTCTCATAAAATTGTGGTCTTCTGGCAAATAATTGAGGGCTGAAGTAAAAAACAATAGATGGACATTTGAGTTTCAGACTTCATGCCCTTCAGAAAATTCATGCTAATGCAAAATATGTTATTCTATCAACTTTCTAAGTTTGTAAGAGCAATATTTAAAAAGTGTCCCTATTTTTAGGCCTTTGTGCCCCACTATTTATGGCTTTGTCCAGATTTCTTGTTCTAAGAGGTTGAGAGATATGACACACATACAAACACACACACACACACACACACACACACACACACACACACACACACACACACACACACACACTGAGAGCAATTGAGCAATCCCAACAAAGGAACAAAAATAGGGACGGATTTTAAATATTGCTCTTATAAACTTAGTTATTTTATATTTAGAATAATAACTATATATAACACCTTATACACTGTGTTATCTTCATTTTAGGGGTCAAATAGGTTTTGTGGCTCCGGGCTCCTGATGAATTTTATTTGGTGGGAGAGGGGCCAAAATGTCTCTTTTGATAGTGAAGGTTGCAGACCCCTGATCTAGGGAACAAATGTGCAGTGGGCTTGCTGGTATATTGTCCTGCATCTGTGATGACTTAAGTCAGTGTTGTACCTCTCTTTTGAGCAATGTTTCTATTCAGAACCATAGCAAGAGTGGGGCACATGGAGAAGCTGCCCTGGAAATAAGTTTGTAGAGGGGTGCAAAGTTGATTAATTATTTATCTAATATTGTTATTTTGAGATAAAATAAAAGAAAACTTGCTTATTTTATGTGCAAATACAACATTTTGGTAACTGCTGGTACTTGCCTATTCCAGCCCCCCTTACTATGCAAATGAATCAGAATCAAGGAAGTGAGCCCACCTTTTAGTTTCAAACAACAGGCATGCCTAAGTTGAGCTTGCCAGGGTGCAGTTAAAGTTGCGATGCTAGTAAGCACTCACAGTGCTGTTTTCTACTCTTTTAAAACAGTAAAGCATAAGTGTTAAAGTGAGGATAAATTGGACAGCAGACAGCTATGTAGAAGTTAAAGGTCAATCAGCTTAAGTAGTATGGACACTAGTACATTTTGTATTGAATTGTTCTGTTGAAGTTTTTTTTTGTTTTTTTCTAAAAACACCATTGAGAACCTCCCCACCACCTCCCAAAAAAACTGTTTTTTATTCCCCTGGTTTGTGAGTTGAGGCAATGCCAACTGAAAGCATGGCCCAGGGTGCTAAATAAACTATCAACAGATTTGCCTGTGTAAGCTTCCAGCTTGAGCTGTCTCCAAACTGCATACCTTTCATCAAGATGAGCATGCCCATTCTCTCTTGCCAGCACCTCAGATGCCAAAGCTACTAAGTGTACCCACGTCATAGTCAGGGCTTTATCCATCTACACCATGGTGCTGGATATCTCAAAAGAAGTCTTAATTTGATGTTTATCTTACAGTCAACCCAATCTTTTAAATAAATTACAGCTTTTTTTTTTTTCAAAATGTAATCGCTACTCTTTATTCCAAGTCACTCTGACAGCACATTATTTAGTGTATTCTGATCCTTTTTATACACCCGTACTGAAGTACTAATCACAGAAACCTCTATGTTGCTTTTACCTGACTTATCAGTATTATTATTAGCTTCAAAAACATTCATTTTAGCATAAAATTCATATATTATGATAATAGAAGTATTATCTTTCTGCTTCTGTTGTGCACAAATTGAAGCATTTCCCAGAAATCAGTGCTGGTAAATATGCAAACATTGTGAATAACTGTGGGGAAATTCTGATAATGTGCCTTCTCAGCACTATCAGATTTACAGCTCTTAACTTGTAGATCAATTGTGATTGTTTTCTGTCATAAAACTGCTATTCTGCACCTGTACAGCATAAACTATTTTAATTGCTCAAAGCATTTCATAAGCACCCTGCCCCCAAACATTAAGTTGCTTTAAATTAGCTTGAAGTTGCACAACATGAAATAATTCCTTGCATTCTTTAAACTTGTAGACATATTATAGTCAAAATTACCTTTAAGGTTTAATCTGTGCCCAGAATGTTTGTCTTTTCGGCTTTTCCCGGTTAGGGGTCGCCACAGCGGAACTCCGGCCCGCTAATGATTGGCAGTAGATTTTTATGGTGCCGAGTTGCCAGCCCGACGCCCAACCTTCAGCGAAGGCACACCCATTTACGCATGTCTTTCGTAGGCCACTCGACCGCGGGGAGAACATGCATAAAATACAAAAATAAGCACACAGATTTGAAAAGCTTGCAGTTAACATTAGGGGATCTGAATATGGTTTCAGACAAAGTATTGCATTTAGCCCCAGTCTCTAATGTAAACGTTATTGACTTGTCTCTAGTCATCAGATGTTTTGTCTATTAACTTTGCAGTAGTTTGCAATTTGAAATACTTTCACATCATCACTTCTGTAGTTTCCATAAGCACTAGGGCTGTTTACTTTATTAACAACATTCACTGCATGCAACTCTATTGTGCTAACAAATATTTCAGCTTTATTCTAACCATTAGTTACTACAGCAGTTAAAATCTTACTGCAACATTTCATTTTTTTATGAATTAATTTTGAAATGGCTGTGAATTCAACAAGAAATATGAAGTATATTAAAAGATCTACATTGTGATTTCTGGTTGGTTGCTTGCACCTGGGTGCCATCTTGACGGACATCTGCTCACCAGAACTTTCAGATTTATTTTATAATTTAAATATCAATTTCCTTCTACTTTGTTTCTCTCTCAAAGTATTTACTTTACATATTTCTAGCTCTTCAGTCATACTTTTGTGATAAATGTTATAGAGTTTACTCACACAGCACAGATCTTTTTCTTTTTCTATCATAAGATCTGCTTTGTACTAACCTGTCCTGACATATTATGATTCCACACACTATTCTAGCTCTGATTAAAGAACTGAGTAAGT
This sequence comes from Protopterus annectens, assembly GCF_019279795.1. Taxonomy (NCBI): domain Eukaryota; kingdom Metazoa; phylum Chordata; order Ceratodontiformes; family Protopteridae; genus Protopterus; species Protopterus annectens. The sequence goes on along the minus strand of NC_056735.1, from coordinate 1,714,243,316 downwards.
TTCCAAACTCACAGTTCTGCACTATGTGCTTAAAGTCAATCACATAATCATTTGTTGCTTCTTAGACACTTTGGTTCTAGTAAAGAATAAATACATGATCTATGGTAAATTTATCTTTGGTTCACAATACACTTTAAATTTATTTTTAAACACATAAATCTTTCTTCTGTCCTTGTAAATATTAAAAGTTGTATATAATTGATTGCTTTCTCCTCTGCAATATCAAGGAAAATATCACACCAAATATGTTCTGGTCTATCAACAAACCCACTCCCATTGTAATACAGTTAATAGATTGAATCTATAGCTTCTAATTTTTAAAGAGGTTTTCATGCAGGCTCAAACTTGCTAACAGTTATGCAGAAGACATCTCAAGCCAGAAATGGAATAAAAAAGTGCACAGAGCACTCTGATGGCCCAATGACATAAACAGGAAGTAAAATATTTGTGAGAGCAAGACAACTGTAAATAAAATGAATGGCAATATTTTTCATTAACTATTCAATAATGTAAAAAAATTACTTAACTTGTTTTCTGTTAAGTTATAAAAATTACTTAATGATTCTAACTGAAAACATGCATGAGAGGAAGAGGATGTAAACAGTCTATTTCAAAGCATAACAAAACACAGCCTTTATGTCAAACTGAATATATTCAATCAGAATCAAGTTTATCCTGATATGTCTTTTAGTTGTAGCTTAAAATCACAAATACAGATGTATAGGAAGAAGAAGTGGAAAAGGCAGTTACTCAGAGATCATGACACCACCATAGTTTATTGTAGACTGAAGAAGTGCAGTGTTACATGACACGCAATTCTCACTTTACTAAACTCCCTTAAAGAGATATATTCCAATTATCATTGTATTATGTAGGACAACATGTAACCTTCAAGTGTGATAAAATCACCATTGGACATATCTAATGATGGATTTCATTTGACTTTGCTGGTTCTTCCTAAGTAATTGACCTGTGTCCAGATTGCTCTCATTTAATTAATTGTGCGTAATTGCTGTTCTCCTGTTGGAAGAGGTACCCTTTGGCTCTTTCTGCTTCCTCTCTGTTATAGACTTGCCCATCAGATGACATATGAACTGTTAGTAATCCATTTGTTGCATGTCCCCCTGACCCATGTAATGAGTATCATGAAGTATTTATTTATTTATTGTGTTTATCAAGTTTTGGTATGCCACACTGTGCATTACTTTTCAAAGGAGATCTAAGATGGTGCATGTACAACAGTACCTGTTACCAAACAAACAAAAACATATATAGCACCTTGTCCAATCATCTCACCTAGTCCCACCCCCAAATGTTCGAGCTACAGTGCAATACTAGTCCTGAAAAATAAATCACAGCATACGCTGTGAAGATCAGCTCTGTAGCCCTATGATTTTTGGCACCAAACATGAGTCTGCCATCTGGCAAACCGTTGACTTTGCTAGTGTACACCAACTATGACTGAGACAACTTCATCTAGAAGGATAGATGAATAAAGGGGAGGAAGGCATTTTCTTCCAAATCAGTAAACTGTTTAGTTTTTGTAAGCTTGAAGAATATGTACTCCGATATAAACAAGGGGTTGATTACTGTTTAGACTTAGTAACTGTCAACAGAAACAGACTGGGTAGTGTTTTCTGAAAGAATTAATTTTAGTTTCAAGAGCACTTCTGTGATTAAGACTGATCTCATGTAGCTATAAACATTTGTAAAGCAGTTTCCATCTCATTCATGAAAATATTATGACAGCTGGATTAAGGAACTCAGAAAATCAACGATATAATTGGTATGGTAATCAAGGCAAGTTGGCTTTATTTGTAAATGAAGTTATTTTGTAGTTGATAAATCCAGAAAATTACATATCAGTGTTGGAGAACATTTTTAGACATTTGCAGATCTCTTCAGAATATAGAATTAATTAAGTTAAAACAAAGGCTATAGCTGTAAATTATGGCCCCACTCATGACTTGGTTCACCATTTTCCCCAAGCTTTCTGTGCTGGGCCCTCTTCTGTTTGACATCTACTTTTCTGAAGTAAAAGCCAATAAATACCAAAGGACTCTGGCTGACTAAGTTTGCAGATGACTGCAAGCTAGGAGCAGTTGTTGAATTCCCAAATGACTGCAGGAAGGTTTGTTCAAAATAAATAGTGGGTGCCAGAATCATGGACCGAAATGAAATGCCAAAAATGCATTATTGTATCCTTTAGGAAGCAATCTACTCCCCTGAACTACCACATTGACAATATGTCCCAAAGAGTTGACCTGTTGTTCAGGATTTGAGAACTTATGTGGACAGTGAACTACCCTTTGAGCAACATGTGTCCATTTTTGTAAGAAATTCCTTCTATATTGTATAGCTTATAAACAAAGGGATTCTGTCTAGATTTAGGGATGCCATTGTCTCCCTTTACTCAGCCATCATTAGGACAGTCATTGAATGTAATGCTCCCTTTGGTATGTATCTGTCCAGAAACATGCAACAACTGGAATGCCACAGATACCTTACTAAAAGGATACAAGGCCTAAACAACATGTCCTACATGGACCGACTCAAAGCCCTGACACTATACTCGATATCCTACAGTCTGCTAAGAGGTGACCTGTGTCTGGCATACAAGGCATCCTCCAATCCAATACCAATGGATTTACTGTATATCAGCAAGTCAACTGGCATCAGAAATACTCAGTCTAGGAATCTAAACCTCTTCTTCAACATCAACAAAACAGTTTGGAGGGACAGGTGTAACTCGCAGAGGATACTCCTACTCTAAAACAGATTCTCCAACCACAAAAAACAAAGTTCATGCCTGTTCATATTCAAGCAGAACTTGGATTTATGGATAAGGAACAGAACATTTACCCCAGGATTGCCCCCAGTACTACTGATGGACAGATGCAGCTCCTAAATGCTTTATCCTATGCATGGGTTTCTTTAATTATCTATGGTATGATCCCAGTTATTCTCATTAGGGTTAATATATAATTATAGACCATGGGATGGGTAAGGCCAATCTCTAACTAAATGAGAAAGGGAAAGTGGCTAGGCTTAAAGTGACCCACAAGGGCAACTAGCCAAGTACTTACTTTTGAACCTATAAATAAACCATGGTTGGCTGGGGGATGGAGCAAAGGTCCTGTGCCCCCTGCCTTTATTATAATCATGACTGAGGTCACCACTTCTTAAGGATACTTTTTCCCATTTTATAGTACATCTAATCAGACAAAAATTGCAATTCAAGACAGTTTGTAACCTATTCAGCTATAGCCATTGATTAAGATGGCTACTTATTGTTTACGAAGTCCTAAACCATGAAATATTTCTGGTAGATGCGAGATTAGCTGCAGTAGGTTGAAGGCACTATGTAAGTCATTACAGCCCTCATGGATAACCCCATGATGGTAAAGTCACAAAATGCATCTGTGATCCTTATGAGTGACTGTTAGGATCCATGGAAATGATTCTCAGTTTTCCTGCAAAGTATTTATAATTCCTAGGATGTCTGCAGTGAGAATAAGTGCAGGTGATTTTCCTCTGTAGAGAGGTAAAAAATATACAGAGACCTTTGAGAATATTTATTGTAGAAAGCAAAACAGAAACCTAGTAATCATTTTTATTTTGAATTATGCAAGAATGAGCAACATACTGCCTTGCTTTTTAGAGGTAGCACTGGCCTCTTGTTTAAAGTTCTGCCACAGCCTTCCCTAAGCCTTCATTTCTTTAGTTCAAACATCGGTTAATTCAGTCCCTTCACTGTGCAGTTACTTGGTAGCAAAGATTTGTAAGTAGATTTAATGACATTTCTAAATGATTACCTACTGATAATAATTGTTTATAAATTAGCGGATTGTGTACTGCCCCAAGCTTGCGTTTCTTTAGTTCAAAGATCACCTTCCCCAATAGATGTGCAATGCATAGGGTCTGCTCACTGTGTAATTGCTTTGTAACTAAGATGTGTATGCAGGCTTAATGAACTTTCTAAATGACAAGCCACTGATAAAGAACACAGCAGTTACTTAAAAGAGACCGTATTATTAACTGACACACTGCCACATCAATAAGTATGATAGATTTTATTGCTTTCTGCAGAAAAAACATTATTTATTTATTTATGTTTGTTAATTGAGTTGAATGACCTGTAGAAGTCCTTTTTCAACCTCTTCCCGAGCCATAAGACAAGATAACATGCTGTTAGAAACAAACAAAAAAATATGTGTAACAGTGTATAATAATAGGAAAGAGTGTGAGCAAAATAGTAGTAAAAACATAAAAACTAGTAAACATAGTAATAATCTATCATACTATTTGTGATTTTGGTGAAGAAATTAGCATTGAATGTAAAAGGCAGATAATATATGCTGTACCTTGCAAAAATGTTACCTGTGCATTGTCTTGAGTATTTGTAATCATTATGCAAGCAGTCCTTTCATTTCTTTTTTTTTTTAAATTGGGGGAGATCCTCCAAAGAAGTAGCATCAGAAGGTAGATTAGTCCAGTGCTGTGCTCAGCCTGAAGTATGGCTTTTCACTTGCAGCTGTGGTACAAGAAGGCCTAATACTTTTATTACCTGAATTGTTACTCAAAGTATAAGGGGTATCATGCACTACTCATCTGTTAATCAGCTGAGGGCAAAACCTTTCATAAAGAGTTTTGTAGGTAAAGTATTTAGCTAGTAGGAGGACCTCTCTGAATTTTGCTTTGGACATTGCATTGCACTGATGCTGATTAGAACTGGGTAGAGAGAGAAAAAGCAATATCTTATTTTCCGTAGTTTGAAGGGAAGAGAAATTTTGCCTAGATAGAGGAACTTAATAGGAAGTACATATTCACTTCTTGGTATCAAAACACTAAGAACAAGAACTTAGCAAGCTTCAGGAATCAGTATGTTGGAGAATTTGAGGTCCACATTTTGCTGGAGTGAAACTTTAGACTTTAGGGTTTACTGAGTCAATATACTAATGGTAAGATAAAGTGTCATTAAATAAAATCCCAAGATATTTTTTTGATATTTTGTGAAAAGGATTGCATTCCCTGCAAAATTAGCAATGTGTGGAATGGTGATTGTGGGTAGTCTTTTAGCAGACCAAATAGTATAACTGAAGGTTTAGCAGTATTTATAGACAGCATGTTTTCTAGCAATCAGTCCCAAATAAGGGAAAGGTCACGCTACAACTTTGCTAACACCTTACCTCTCAACCTAAAGACATGGAAAATAAGAACAAAGGCTCTTGGAAAATAGGAACATCCAGCCAAAAATCTGGACATCTAATTGGCATAAAATATGAGGACCAAGTATTACATAACCCTTCCTCCAGTACGAATGTGGAATACTGTTCAGAAGCACGTTTAAAAAACAGAGTGGCAAAAGCGATTGAAGAATATAAACACATTATCAAGCAATCACTGTAAAATCTGTAAACTTTAATGAACTGTATTGCACAATTCTACTATACAAGGTTATTTATTTTTGTGACGGAGAAAAAGGAGATGTAAAATGTGTGTCCTCTTTCTTTAAACAATTGTTGCCACTAGTATGTTGGTCATATAGTGTGATTTTTTATCTGAATACTAGACAACTTCAAAAATTACATGTGATGTGGGGGATTCAGAAAAGTTTCTGAAGGGATACATCAAGCCTGTAAATATGGAGGACATCCTGTCCAGGATTTGAAAATAGGAAAATTACTCCAAAGTAGAGACAGTTGAGAAGTCTGGCTGACACATGCATTTTGTGAGTTGTAATGAACACTATATCATCAGCTTGCATAATCATGTTAGGACATGGCAAATTCGAGGGTGGGGTGTCATTAATAAGTAATGAAAACAGTAGACAATCTTGTGCAGAACTTTGTGGTACTCTAATATTGATAGTACCTTGAGATAGAAATCCCATGTTTCCAGTATTGCAGAAAAATCTGTTCTGGTGGTAATTTTTAAAACACTTGATGCCAGTATTGGAAAAAACAATAATTTAGCAGTGAGATGGCTGTGATTTGCAGTTTCATATGCTGACTTTACATTAGAGGACAACTATACTCCAAACATATTTCCTTTCCCCAGACTTTGGAAGATGATCACCATAGTTTCACATATTAAAAAGCATGACTTAGCAGTTTCTCCCCCTCTGTGGCATTTCTATCCCACTCATCTTCCTCAGTGCACACTGTGTTGGGAGTGAAAAAAATCTCACGATACATTCTTTAGGAACTTGTTTCCCTTACTTTTTCATCATTTTCCTTCTCACATCTGAAAATGTTTTGTTTGCCTCTCACATCCGAAAGCCTTTTGCCAAAGAAAAGCCATACAGCAAGGTACATGTAGCACTCTTCTATTATTTCACACCAAATGAGGTTATAAAAGTAGTTAGGCTTGGAATCCACAACTCTTTGATATTGCATTGTCATATAAAGCCTGCTTTCCTTTATCCGTGGGCTGCAAACTATTAATCCTTTTGTAGTGTGAAAGTAAATGTCAACTTCACTAATAACACCAGTAAAATAATAAATTCTGTACAGAAACACAGCTGAGAAACTCATGGCAATGATTTAAAAACAAAAAATAGACTTTAATAAAATTGGTGAGTGCTTTCACATTAACAAGTTTGCTTCATCAGACTACAGTAACAGTGACACAATTTGGTTAAATACATAGTATCCTCAAACTAATCTATTATTCAATCAACCAATCAGAGAAGTCAAAGATCTTCACACAACATTAAAACAAAATACACTTATAAACTAATATCACATTTCATCAGTATAAAATAAAACCCCAACCTTGATAAAGACTCATAAGAAATAAAATCTTAAAATTAGTTATACAACTCATCTCTTTAGCTTCCTTTTTTTCATGACTCGTTTCAAAGAAACAAAATTGCTGAGCCCATGCTCTTTATGTGCACTAACCCTCAAAAATCCAACGCAACTCAATACGTTCCATTTCATAAATTAAATCTCCCACCCTAACATCTTCGTATATAACCTCTAATACCTGAAAAGGAAACTATGTTCCTCACCCTTATTATTAATATGTTTAGCTATTGCACTATAATCCAAGCCCTTGTGGGCACAATAATAATGGTCTCTAATGCGTTTTTTCAAATGCCTGTTTGTTTTGCTTACATAAAATACCGAACATACTTTACAGTGGACTAAATAAAACAGATTTCTTGTATTAGAATCTGCTGCCATTTTTATATGGTAAGTTCTCCCATTATCAGGATGTATGAAGACCAGTGACTCGACTATATAAGTACAAAAAAAGAGCATGCATTGCATTGTTTCTTACCCACCACACCATCACTGACCTGAAGTTCAAGTTCATTCGAATAGCTCCGTTTAAGTGTTTTTTTATTTTTATAACAAAATTTAGGTCTAGGACCTACCAACTCTGCGATCCTTTCATCCGTAAGCAATATATGCCAATTCTGTATGATAATATTCCTTAACTTCTGCTGGCGACCCCTAACCGGGAAAAGCAGAAAAGACAAACAGTATTCCTTAACTTATTAATGTCACTACTGTAGGTTAGACACATAACTGTGGTGGTGGTGCTGTGGTAGCGTTGTCGCCTCACTGTAAGACGCCCTGTTCGATTCTCAGCTAAAGTGTCTTCTGTGTGGAGACATGCGTGAATGGGCGTACCTTCGTTGAAGGTTGTGCGTCAGAGCTGGCAACTCAGCACGTAAAAATCTACTGCCAATCATTAGCGGACCGGAGTCCCACTGTGGCGACTCCTAACCGGGAAAAGCTGAAAGACACAACAACAACAGCAACAACTGTAGGTTAGACACATAGTGAAGTCATTATTATGTCTACTCCCATTACTTTGACTGGCACTAGGAGATGAAAAATAAGGTTTCTCCTTGGTAGTTCTAGACTTTCTAGCCAAGGAGCAGGCCCCATCAACTTCAGACTCTCCATAACCCCTTCTGATAAAATCCAACATCATCTGTACTAAACCATATTAGTCTCTAATGAGAGTCAGAAGGTTCGCATTGCCTGACCTTTGACAACATTAGAAAACACATGCCTCGAGTGCATGCTGCTTCGATGTGCATAAGAGGATTGATAACAATCCTTTCTATACAACCTGGAAGAAAAAATGCCTTCCTATTCCTTACTTATGTCTACATCCAGATATTGAATCTTTGATGTGGAATATTTCATAGAGAACTTCAAGAATCTACTGCTATTGTTCAGGATTTCAAAGAAATCCCTCAGCTGCTCAGCATTGCCTCTCCATAACAAAAAAAGATTGTCCACAAACTGACGATAGAAACATATCTGTCATCCTATCAAATTAAGCAAATTGATGCTCTCCCATTCTGCCATCACCAGGTTGCCATAGCTATTGGCACAAGAAGTGCCCATAGCTATGCCTGAAGCCTGTAAATAATACAACTTGTCAAAAATAAAAACACTGTATTCTAGGACTATCTCTAATAGAAAACACACACATTCTATATGCTCTAAACTATATTCACTATTATTCATCAAAAATGCTTTTGTCAATCTTGATTAGGAGTGGAAGTGAAAAGTGATGTTACATCAAGTGTGACCAATAAATTAATGTCATTCCTTGACTCTCCTTTCAAAAACAAATAAAGGTCTTACAAAAATAGTTTGCTATCACATAGCACTACAGGACATCACTGTAACACAGGCTTTAATTGCTTCTGAACATATACAGATATCGGTTTGGTAACCCAACCGGACCCTGCCACAATTGCTCTGAAGGATGAAGTAAGGGGGTCTTTACGTATATTCGATATTCCATATAAATTAGGCACCAACCATTTCTCTACTAAAAAGTACTGGAATAAATCCTTGGACATAATGTTGGTCTGTACACAGTCAGTTAATGGTGCTGCAGTTTGTTCCCTCATACGTTCTATCAATGCTTTGTCCATCACTCTATATGTATTAGCATCACTCAATATATTTATAGTATCAAAGTAATATCCTCTGTCCATCACTACCACAGAGCCACCTTTATCAACTGGCCTAATCACTATGGCCTGATTATTCTGTAAAATTGATAATGACAGTTTCTCTGCATTTGTTAGATTAATAAAAACTTTCCCTTTATTATCTTTATTTAAAAACTTATAAATATCATCCTCACATGCCCGCATAAAAACATCTGAAACCTGGTGGCTCTGTGGTACGAAGGCACTGGTTTCCTAAATAACTCTACAGCGTTATTCAAACCAACATTATTAAACAAAAATTTCAATGAGACACAGTAAACAAACATTCTTGGATCTATTAATGTATCTGGTAAATCGGCAGCTTGTGCCGGATTAAACAACAGACCTTTATTTAAAACATTCCATTCTGCATCAGACATCACTTAGAAATGTTTCAGACTAGTTCATGTCTGTTGTTGTCCACATCTTTTTTACTTGACCCTTGAGGTGGTTGTTTCCTTTTTGGCCACTCCGACTTGTTGCCCTTTTTGTGGATCTCAACCTTTTGCTGCAAAACAACAATGGTAAATTAAAAAAAAACTGTTCTTTATTGACAAGAGGAATCTTATTTCTCACTATCTGTTCAGCTTCTACTTCTTTTATTGGTTGAACAACAACCCCATTGGATGGTTTATCCCCACGAGGGGGTCTTATAAGCTGAACCACTGCTTGATGGTAAAGGAACCTCCTCTGTCATTGCTATAGGCCTTTCCTTAGTTACTTCCACTCATGAAAGGGATGATGTAAACTCAGGGGTGTGTTCTCCTGTTCTGTCCCTCAACCATGTAAAAATATGATTCTTCTTAAAGTCATTGACATCTCGTGAAAGTTTCTTTTCTTATACTGGAGTCATCCATAAGAAGTGGGTTCTTATCTAAACTCATAAAGTTAAGTAATCATTCGTTCCTCTGGTTTGCCAATGTAGGTGGCAAATCACATTCAATAGCAGGTGTAAACCCTTCAGCCATGCTCACTGGAGATGTTAAACAAAGCAGAATCAATGGAAACAAACACTCTGGCAACAAATTGCACAGTAGAAATGATAACACCAGTAAAATAATAGTCTGCAGAGAAACCACAGGTGAGCAACTCGTGGCAACAACGATTTTAAAATAAAAATAGACTTTAATAAAGTTGGTGAGCGCTTTTGCAATAACAAAATTGCTTCATCAGACCACAGTAACAGTGACACAACTTGTTTAAATACATAGTATCATCAAACTAATCAATTATTCAAGCAACCAATCAAAGAAGTCAGAGATCTTCACACAACATTAAAACAAAATACAGTTATAAACTAATATCACATTTCATCAGTATCAAATAAAATCACAACCTTGATAAAGACTCATAAGAAATAAAATCTTAAAATAAATTATACAACTCATCTCTTTAGCTTCCTTTTTTCAGGACTGGTTTCAAAGAAACTAAATCATTGAGCCCATGCCCTTTATGTGCACTAACCCTCAAAATCCAAGGGCTTGGATTATAGTGCAATAGCTAAATATATTAGTAATAGGGTGAGGAACATAGTTTCATTTTTCAGGTATTAGAGGTTATATACAAAGATGTTAGGATGGGAGACTGAAATAATGAAATGGAACGTATTGGGTTGTGTTGGATTTTGCACTCACATGAGAATACACACGCACAAATAAACAGGCCCTATCACTTACAGGCACTGCAATGATTGTGTACACCACAGATGTCTGATTTTGATTTAATGATTACATACATAAATAATGGTAATGGACATACAGTACAAATTGTAGCACACACACACACACACACACACACACACACACACACACACACACACACACACACACACACACACACACACACTCACAAAGTCCTTGTAACTGCTGCTGCTGTTGCTGCAGTTTATTTTATTTTATTATTTATTAGTCCTTAGTTGTTTAGTTATGTTTTTATTTTTTCACTTGCTAATTGTGGCTTATTTAAAAGCCATTTTTAGTGAGCAGAAAGGAAATGGTAGCTACAGTAAAATATTTCTGTCATGGTACACTGATTTTCTGTAGTGAATAGACACACTTTTTAAACAGGTTATCTCCTATTATATTAGTTTACTCATTTGGAATGCATGGTGTCCCATGGGGTTCACTGATTCCCTAAGCACATTTTCTAAGCATTGTAGCCACCAATGGGATAGTATCATGAATAATTGCTGTTTATCGATTCTGCATTCTGGCCATGGCTGCTACATCAACTGTTGTCGTGTGTAGGGAACACAAGTCTTCCTCCACCTGATTAAACCTTCATTTTCTTTTATGCTGTTTTTGGAACTTTCCAGTGTTCATGCTTGGTATGTCGGTTCATAGATAGTTGCTAGGCTTGTAGTCCAGGAGACATTTGCCCCCAATTACTGTCTGGTTAAGTGTCTTGCAAAAGGTCACTCAGTATGCAAATGAAGGCTGATGGAATCAAACTACAGGAAGTAGCTTATTAACAGACCATAGCCTTAATCATTTGTGTTAACTGCCGGGTGTAGGGGACAAGTTTTGCATGAAAGGAGAGAAATAAAGGCTTAGTCAACTAGTCTGTAGTCTTTGCTGTAAAATATCTCCTTACCAAACTTAAACACACTCTCCCTCTGTGGATAATCTCCCCCCAGAATTCCTCAAACTTCCTGCTAACTTTATTGCCTTTCCTATTTCCATCATAATCAGCAGATCTCCTCAAGAATCATTAATCCCTTCTATCTGGAAACAATTTCACATCATTCCATTTCACAGAGGTTGACAATCTATAGAACTCACTAACTTTAGGTCCATTGCTATTCTGTCCCCTCTCTCAAAAATTCTCAAAAAATGCATTCACAGCCAAGTTCTACAACGTCTAAATGGAAATCTACTCACATCAATCCAACATGGCTTCCATCCTAACCACAGCACAACTACCACTCTACTTTCCTTCACACATACCATCAATAAAGCTAGAAAAAACAATAACCGTGTATCTGTCCTTTTCTGGACCTCTCCAAAGGCTTCAACACCATCTCTCACCCCTTACGTCTTTGTAAAATGTCTGCTCTTGGCCTCTCTAACTCTACTCTCAACTGGTTCTCTAGCTATCTTTCTAACTGCCAACAGTATGTTAAGTGGCATTCTTCATTCTCCAACCTCCTCCCTATTAGCACTGGTATATCTCAAGGCTCCATTCTTGTGCCAATACTTTTCAACATCTTCACAAACTGTCTTCATACATCATGCTTTCACTCTTCCCTTATTCAATACACTGATGACTCCATCATCATCTGCCCCTATGATAAGCTCCAACACCTACAAACTCTTACCCAAAAATCCTTCAATTCAAGCGAAAGCTGGTTAAACAAAAAAATAACATCCTCAACCCGAAAAAAAAACTGCTTCTATTGCTCCCAAAGTCTCTCTCTCTCTCTCAAAAGTCATCATTTGCCATTACTTCTCTTGACAATACCCCAATAGAAATAATGACACACATTAAACTCTTGGGCATTATCATCAATAATCAACTTAAATTTGATCTACATGTCCAAAACTGCATCAAAAAACTCACCAAAAACTGGGGATATGTTGCAGAACAAAACAATTCCTCACCACTGACACTACACTTGCCCTTGCCAATGCTTATCTTCTCCCCACCCTACTTTATGCCTCCCCTATCCTAATAAATCTACAATCCACCCTTAAAACAAAGCTAGAGCTCTGCTATAACAAAATTGCTAGATTTGCTGTTTACCAACCTTGTATCTCACACCAGTGTATATCTCTAAAAATCCTCAGCAGGCTTGGTCTACCTCACCAGCTCCTCCTTTCACAATTTCTCCTCTGTCACTTCATAATAAATAAACCAACTACCTGCCCTGCCTTTGCTCTACTCCTCACTTTCTACACCTTATCACTCACTCTGTAGCTCTTTCCAACTTCTGTTAGAAATCTATAAGTCTAAAAAATCCCTAGGACATTCCCTTTACAGCTGTGCTGTTGCTCTAGCCTGGAACAAAATACCTCTAACCATCCAATCCATTCCAAACAGTCTCAACTTCAAAAAAGCCACACAAGAAAAACTCCATAACTCCTGGCTCTGCCTCTGTCTTACTACCTACTAACATCCCCGCACCTACCTCACCTCTCTACCTCCCCCTCTATTTTCCATTCTGTAACCCCCACCCACTATTTCTCACTTTTGTCTATGCTACACACTTCCCATATTCACTCCTAATCTTCCACTATTCCACCCCTCAGCTAGTCATCCTCCCTCATCCATGTCCCTCCACTCTTCCCCTGCACTCCATCCCTTTTTTCTCCTTTTCCACCACCTACATTCCTTTTTTCTTCACCTCAACTCCTCCCATCTACTTGTACAACAACTCTGCAGATAGCTCTGCTCTCAGTGGGAATCTTTCTGCTGCTGTAACTTGCTACTAATCTCACATTTTGCCCTGACAACTATCCCTGTCTTTCTACTTCACTACTAAATCTTGTTTTTGTACTCAGACTATCTTTTTAACTTCACTATGTTTCATCTGCCTATGCCTGTTAATTATGTAAATTTTAAAAACATTATTGTCATTATTTTTTATATTTTTATTTTATTTCATTTCTTTTTTATTGATTATTGTTCTTTTTATTGTCTATTTTTTTTTTTGTTTTGCTGGAGCTTTTCTCCCTGGTCCTCCACTGAAAAAGGGCTCACGCCCAGTCGGACCGATCCCGGTTAATGAATGTCAAAATAAATAAAAATAAATAAAAATAAGTAAATAAAAATAAAATACATTTGGTTCTGGCAGTGTAATACCTGAGTTTCCAGTGGGCATCCAAGATTTGCAAGATACTTACCTCTTTGTTTTGAGGATTAGGAATAAAACAAGTAGTTGAATAACCTGGTTGATGGTGTACTTAGACATCATTTTGGGAAAAAATACAACTTAATTCTATGGCTTATACTGCCATTTCAGAAGACCATGTAAAGCTCTTGGCACATAAGGACTTGCAGTTTTGAAAACCTCATGACCAACATCAGTGCTACCAGGGACAACATCTTAAGAGCATAGATGCATTAGACTGACAAGGCACTGAAGTCAGTCTTTCAGTTATTTAAAAAGGTTCAAGTTCTGAGATTGCATTGGCTTCCTAGGAGGCTTTAGATTCAATATACTCTTCAAGGGGAGTCATACTGTGAACCTTTATAGAATGGTAAAACAGCTATACATCACACTTTCAAAGAAATCCACCAGATTTAACAGGCAGGATCTGCCCGTCATTAAGCCGAGTAGATCCAGGGTTTGGAGGTCAATTATGTCTTTATTTATTAGGTCCATAATTATACATTCCATGGCTTTACAGATGAGGCTTGTCAGGCTTATGGGTCTGTAATTCTCTGGGTTGATTGCTAGGCCACCTTTGTGGAAGGTAATAACTGTAGCTGTTCTCCATTCCACAGGAGCAAAGCCTGTGGCTAGACTATGATTGAAAAAGGTACTTCCTGATGATGCTAGTTTATGTTTTAGCCTGTTTAGAAGACAGCCTGGGATGTCATCTGGTACCATAGAGGCCATGCTCTTTGCCTTGGACAGGGCTTTGAGGACCTGCTCTTCAGATATGTATGGTGGGGGGAGTTTGGGGGAGGGTTTATTATAAGTTAGGAGGGATAAGGGAGTGAAATTTTCACCAAGCCTATCTGCTAGCAGGTTTGCAATCTCTGTGGGGTCAGTGTGTGTGATACCATTGGCCACCAGTTCTGCACATGCTTGCGTCCTACCCTCTAGGTTACATAGATAGCTGTAAAAGTCCTTATGGTTATCCTTGTCAGTGCTTGCTATGTTTCTGTCAAAGAAGCTCTTGGAAGATTTGACAAGTTGTCTTATTTGCCTGTTAAGGCCAAGGAGGGTGCTTTTCCATTGTTGGGTCCTTGTCTTTTTTTTCTTGGACAGCAACTTTTTGCATTTATTGTAGAGGTAGAGTTTGTTGATGCTGGAAGTCCACCATGGCAGCTTGATTTTACTTGGAGTTCTGGCTTTGATTCTGTCTGGTACAGCTGAGTTTATACACTTATAAGAGCAATTGTACAGGGCTTTAGTGTAAGCTTTGGTGTAGTTACCACTTTCAGCTTGGGGTGAGGCTTGGAATGCATTTATACCTTCACCTAGGAGGGTATAGTTTACATTGGTCATTTTTTTTGTCTGATTTCACCCTTTGTAAGTTCTGGTGTTAGTCTCAGTTCGAAGGTGACTGATTTGTGGTCAGTTTTAACTAATGAGGGTTCAACAGTTGCAGTAGTGCACCTGTTGAAATGTTGGTGAGGACCAGATCTAGAATGTTTGTTCTTCTTTTCAGGGTATGCACAATTTGTTCCAGGCAATTTGACTTCACAAAGTCAAGGAACATTTGTGTCAATGATTTTGGGCTAATGTAGGTTTGCCACTTGATGATAGGATAATTGAAATCCCCCATAGCCAGTATGTTCAGTAAAATTTGGATTGTCTTCAGTTTGGTTAAGTAGGCTTTGTGGATATCATGACCCATGGAAGGGGATCTATAACTAGCTAGGACTTGAATGGGGGTCTTACCCACTGTAACCTGGACCTGGAGTAACTCCATGGAGTTGTCTAGAGTAACTAAAAGTGAGATGAATTTATCCCTAATATAGATTGAATCCACCTCCTTTGGTTTTCACACATTCATTTTGATGTCTAAAGGTATGCAAGGCATTATAGCCTTGCTAGGCCGGGGCACTCTCTGAGGCCTTAAACCAGGCTTCTGTGACTGCACAGACATCTACATCTTCTAGTTCTTCCAAGGAGTGCAGTTTTTGGTTTAAGCTCCTAGCATTTAGCAGCATCACCCTTATTTTATTCTAATTGGTTAATTTCACATTGGTAATCTTATTTTTGAGACCTTGCCTACAAAAGACACTATGGGGGAGGCAAGACCCTTTGCCAGCAGCTGAAAGCCTAGGGGTGCCAGGTGCAAACCATCTCTGCAAAGCAGCGAGGTTTGTCGACCCTGGCTTCCCAGGCAGACGGGAACTGGATCCCCTTGAAATGACACCAAAAACTAAGCCAGTTATTGAAATCAGTCAATTTTTGATTATACTGTGGCATCATTCTGGGTGAGGGTAGTGTGCTGCTCAAGGATAGGTACATACCTGCCTGGGACATGTACTCAGACAGCTTGACCACGTCTCTCTTCATATAGTCCAGTGAGGTACGTCTCATTCACACCATCATATGAACTATAACAGAGTCATAATGGTGCTTGTTGCTGAGAGATCTGAGTGCATGAATGATTTGGCGAATCCTGGCACAGGACAGGTAGTTGACCATGTGACAGAAACCTGGTTTAAGGCCTCCATGTCCAACCTGGTGAGTGGGACTTCCATGTGTCTCATTATTGAGTATCCAATGACAATAAAACTTGTTTTTAAAGTGTTACGCCTTACGGGCTTGGTGGGTAAGACACTGGTGTTGCTATGTGTCATGAGTGCTGTGAAGACTGTTAGCTGTAGCAGACTTGTGTTTTGGAGGTCGCTGGTGTTTTGGTAAGTTTTTCGAGGGAACCTCCTCGTATGTGGATTTACGTGTTTAATACTTACTAGGTGTATGAGTAGTGGTACTATGTGAATATGTAATGGTGGGTGAGTTGACAACCTTCTCTGTGTTACTGTTTTGAGTGAGAGAGAGTATGGATTCTGGATTCTTGGTGTAAATGCATCTCTTGCACTATGTAGTAGATTGTGTTATTAGTAGAGGGTTATTTGTGTACATGAGGCAATTGCTACATTGCCTCAAGAGACCCAAGTCAACAAGGTTGGCAGGAGAAACAAGGGTAGTCCAACTGTCCATAATGCTAGGTTGAAGACTGTTGTCACTAGATGTGATTTTTCAGAAACAATTACAGGGGAGGTCAGCAAGTGGATATTTCTGTCTGGGTTTTAAGGGAAATTTTTTTAAATGTAACTGTCCAGCTTTGGAGCACAACTGCACAGAGGTGGACAGTGCTGCACGATGTGTAAACAAGCAGAAACCTGCTCAGATGCAGGGCCTAAATACCAGAAGCTAAAACTTGAAAAAAAATTCTAACAAAATTCAAAAGTACCAATGAAGATGCTTATTCCAAGCCCTAGACCTGCCTCCCTTTACCAGTCAGGTGCCAGTCAAACACAGTTCTCTCACAAAAGTGCAGACGTACCTTCCAATCCAAGATATCCTGGAAGATGTGCTCAGAATAAATAAGCCACTACAAACAGTTCCAGAAGCAGCAGGCCTGGATCTGGACTATGCTACAGCTACTAGCTACCCTAGTTTCAGTGAGAAACACTAGAGAATATTTAACACAGCAGAAAAATAGCAGTGAGATACTGAAGAAAATGTTTAAAACAGTAGAAAACCAGCCAGGAGGCACTAAAGAATGATTTAAACAGTCAGCAGATCAGTTAATTAAGTACTGCTAGGGGGGAACAGTCAGCTTTCAAACCTGTAGTAGCCAGCGCTTGCAATGTGAGGGATCATTTTACAGTCTGTCATAAATGCGTACTCCTCAGGCAAAGTGTGATGCATCCTTTGCAGGGTCTGCTCCCCTTGTGGCAATAGCAAGGGTCTGCCTGGATTGGGCTCCATCTACTTGACCTACCAAACTCAAGGAAAAGAACTACCGCGGTACAAGTACGGCACTCAAAAACGACACATGAAAAATAAGAAAGAAGTGCATGACCACCACGGCTGAAGATAAACTAATTTAATTGTAAAAAATAAAGAATGAAAACGGTAAGCACTTTCACTATACACTGATCTCTTCATCAGACAATGTACCAAAGCAAATCATACTGCTAATATACTAGTTAAATCATGACATCATTTCATCCTAAACACATACAAAGCATATAAAAAAAACTATAAATAGGCTTGTAAATAATCACACCTACACATCATTCTATGCTACAAACTACTATTAGCAACAAGATAAATATGATAGAACTATACACTATGCAATAACTAAGCACATAGGAGATCAATGTGGGAGTGACCGAACTTTCAAAGCTGGTTTTAAAGAAACAGTTTCATTTAAGCCTGGAAATCTATAGGTTCATAGGTCGGTACTAGGCTATCGGCCCTAGGGCCTGTACAAGCCTAGCCATAACAATTCCCTGGATATTTTTTCCCGCATTATTTACTTCCCTGGACCCCTGTCTAGCAGGGCGACTGACGTGATCCCCAGGGTGAATTTCCTATCTCCCATCCAATCGTCATGGTTCCTTTTGAAGAGCACCAAGGAGGTGCTCTGCTTGACATGTATGGGCAGTCTATTCCAGAGTATGGGGAGTCTCTGGGTCAGGAACCTATCCCTCCAGCATGTTTTGTTCATTGTGATGACAAGGTTTAAATTCCTGTTGCGTTTGGCTCTGAGGGATTGGGATTTCTTTAAGTGGAGCATGTCCAACAGCTCAGGGTTTGACATGGCCTTGTATGTTAAGCAGATATCACCTCTGAGTAGACGATATGCCACAGAGTATAGCTGGAGTTTTTTTAGACGGTCAGTATCGGGTATCTGCTTTAGGCCTGTGATTCTTTTAGTGAGGTATTTCTGTGGCCTTTCCAGCTGTTGCAGATGTCTTGTGAGGTACATACCAAATGGGGTGTTGTACTCTATAATGGGTCTAATGAGGGATGAGGGATGAGTACAGTGGGACAATGACCTCCTTTTTTCTTGATGAAAAGCCCTTAGTGATGAGGTGTGCCACATAGAAGGTTTCCTGACTGTTGTGGCGATGTGCTTATCGAAGGTGAGACCACCGTTCACCTGTGTCCCTAAGTCTCTCATCACACTTTCGGTGTTTAGTGTATTGCCACTTATGTGGTAATTCATGGGTACATGTTTTTCCCAAAGGGGATAACTATACATTTCTTGGCATTAAGCTTGAGCCCATGGCTCTGGCACCAAGCTTCTGTTTCTGTAAGGCCATTTTGTAGAATATCCACATCATTTGGGGATTCAATAATGGCTCCCAGTTTGCAGTCATCTGCGAACTTTGTTAGCCAGAGTCCCTTAATGTTGGCCTGTACTTCAGAGAAGTAGATGCCAAAGAAGAGAGGTTCCAGGACTGAACCCTGAGGTACTCTACTTGTCACTTGTATAGAGCTGGATTTGGAGTCGGCTACTTTTACAGTGTGGGTTCTGCCAGTAAGCCAGTTGGCAACCCATCGAGTGATGTAGGGATTTATACCCAGCTTAGTAAGTTTATCTATGATTCCAGAGTGGGGGATGGTGTTGACGGCCTTGGCGAGGTCCATATAGGCTGTGTGGACTGCCTTGCCCTCATCCACAGCTGTGGAGACTGATTCGAAGAAGTCAATCAGGTTCAGGAAACAAGATCGACCCTTCACAAACCCAAACTGGGTGGGGTCCAGTGTTTGAAGGTTGCCATTGTCTTTGTTTATAAGTTCTATGATAATGCATTCCATGCCTTTGCAGATCAGGCTCGTCAGACTTATGGGACGGTAGTTCCCAAGATCCAAGGTGGATCCCCCCTTGTGGAGTGGGATGACTGTAGCTGTGCGCCACTCAGTGGGCACGAAGTCTGAGGTGAGGCTATGATTAAACATGACACTTAGGTGAGGTGCCAGTTCATTTTGTAGTTCATGTAGTACACAGCCCGGGATGTTATCTGGTCCCATGGATGCTGTATTCTTAGCTTTGGAGAGTGCGGTGTCTACCTGCGTGGCTGTGATTATCAGAATTTGGCAATCTTTTGGTATTGAGATGGGCCCTTTAGGGGGTGAGAGGGGGGTGAAGTTTGCACTAAATCGATCTGCCAGGATATTGGCAATATCCTTGGGATCAGTATATTTAATGTCATTCTGTTGTAGCTCAGAGCATATCTGAGCATTGCCATTTAGATTCTTGACATAACTATAGAATGCCTTATGGTTGTCTTTGGAATTTTTGGCAATTTTATTTTCGTAACTAGCTTTTGAGGATTTTATGAGGGATCTCAGCTTCTTACTGAGGCTGGTAAGGGAGTTTTTTGCATCCTGGGATTTTCCTCCTTTCTGCAACAGTTTCTTTCTTCTGTTGTATAGTTTGTTTATGGCAGGGGACCACCAGATTGGCTTCCTTTTTTTTGGAGAAGAGCGTCTTGGTTCTATTTGGGATGGCACGATTCATGCACGAGTGGATGTGCTCGTACAGTGCCTTCCACGTTTAAGGAGAGAATCCAGGCTTGCTCTCTAGCTTCTGTCTTGTTCCTAAGGTCACTGCCCCTGAAACTAACTGCTACAATTTCTAAAACTAGAAATTTAAACCCATAATGACTGCCTTCTCTTCTAATATGTTGTGGTAATACATTCTCCTGTTTCCCATTTCTAATGTCCCATACATGTTCAAGTATCCATTCCTTAAAGGAGCAATTAGTCTTCCCTATATAGAAGACATAGCATACTGTGCAGAATGAAAGATAAACTAAATTCCTAGTAGTGCAGTCAGCATAAAACTAACATTCAATTGAAATACCTAATAGGGAATGATTGAACACCATACCAGATTGTATAAGGCTACAAGCATTACATCTCTGGCAATGGTAAGTCCTTTGACATTGAGATACAAGTACATGTCTACTAACCTCTTTCTTATAGCACAGTTGTCTTTTCAGTTTAAAGTTATTCCTGAAAGAGAACAATGGTGTATCTGTTACAACACCTCTCAAATCTTCAGACACTATCAGAATTCCCCAGTGCTTTTTGATGATTTCACAAAAAATGTTGACATCACTCAAGAAGGTCAGGGGAACTCTCACATGTTGCTCAGATAGACGTATTACTAGAGGAGAAGGTCTGCAGAGAAAAAGACGCTCTACCTCTACCACCTCTTTCTGATAGAACATTGGCCATACATATCTCAGTTTCTCAGAATACCCTCTTGCTAAAAAATCATATTTAAGATGTTGGAATGCTGCTTGTAGCATGTTGTCATCATTACACAACCTCATTATCCTTAAAATTGAACCTTGAGTACGTTCCTCGGTATATGTCGAGGATGCATGCTCCTTTTGTGTAATAACAAATTCTTCTTGCAAGTCTTTCTAAACAGGTGAGTATTTATCTGCCCCAGCTCTGATTTACTAATAGTGACATCAAGGAATTCAATCTCTTCACTAGAAATTACATACTTAAACTTCAAAAAATAAGTAGTGGAATGTAAATATTCAATGAATTTTGACAACAACTCTAGGGCCCCCCCATAACAGAAGGATGTCATCCATGAACCTCTTATAATATAAAGTATGTTAACAGAACATATTATTATCTAAAACAACATATAACTCCCATTGTGCTAAGGCAAGATTGGCGTAGCTGTTGGCCAAGGTTGTGCCCATAGCCACACCAACCTTTTGTAAATAAAAATTCTCCCTAAACACAAACACATTATTGTCGAGAATAATCGCAAGTAGAGTGCACAAACATTCTATCTTTCCATGTGGAAAACCTTCCTCGCCATCCAAATAAGTTCTAATATTCTCTATACCCCAAGTGTTGGGGATGACCATAAGTAGGGATGCTACATCTAGTGTCACAAAATAGAAGTTGGTTGTGTTAACAAATTGAGACACTTGCTGGTATAAATTCTCTAGCAGTGATTTGGTATCTCTAAGGACTGTCTCTACCTTGTCTAAGACTGTATGAAGAGTCCTATCAACATAGATCGACAGGGGTTTTGTCAACCAGCCTTTGATAGAGACAATTGGGTGCATAGGTGGTCAGAACGGGTCCTTATGGACCTTGGGTATCCCATATAAAATGGGTACAACTGGATGCTCTACATTAAAATATTTAAACAACTCTTCTGAAATCATCCCTGTCATCAGGAGATCAAAGACTAAAAAAGCGAAAGTGCTTACTGTTTTTATGATTTATTTTTTACAATGAAATTAGTTTGTCCTCAGCCGTGGTGGCCATGCACTTCTATCTTATTTTTTGCTTGACCTACCAGTAGAGTTCTTTGTTTGATGGTACAGTGAGAGATTATCTGCTGAAAAGGGATGACAAAATTGTTTCTAGTGGTTCTTGAGATAACTCTGAATCCTTCTCATATGCAGGGTAGCAAATGACACAATTAAAACTGATGTAGACATGTGACCCACAACACTGATTACTCCTTGGCTATTAATTGGGTCTTCTGGACCAGGTCCTGAAGAAGTAGGATTTGTTGGAGGCCCATTTCCTTGGGCAGGTAAATATTGCAGCTGTTTGTGTCCATGAATGCTCTCAGGCACACATTCAACCTTCTAACAACAGGGTTAAGATCAAGAGGTATAAAGAGAAGCCAAGTGTGGTCAGGCAGTCCATGTTCCTAGACAGGGTCTACTTTTCTTCCCCAGTGAATCAAAAAATCAGGCAGCCATCAGGTGACAGTAAATGTGGATTTGTATTCTCAAAAACGCAAATGCTGTAGCCAAGCACTTGGAAATCTCAAATGGTACTGTGGATAGATTAAATGGAAGACAGTAAACAGGAACTGCTGCTTCTTCAATTTGAAACTCAAAACCTGCCTGTGGTATATGAGAACAGGAATGTGTAGACAGGTATTCTTTATGATTAGTGTGACTGTAAGTTAACAGTAGTGAGAGAATGGACAAGGTAAACATCTTGAACTTGATAATACTAATAGGTCCAGAACAGATCTCCTAGGCCTATCCTTTCTGGGGACCAGAACATGTCAGGAGCAAAAGTCCTTTCCTCCTTCCTCCAAGGGAGTTTCTCCACTGTGACATCAGCTGTTGCAGTGTTTTCAGAGCTAGGTATATCTGCCTTTGAAAGACTCAAGGGATGTCCATAAAAAGTGGAACTATTCAGAATTCTGAAATATTCTGCATCCATCCGTTAGAAGTCATATTGAGCCATTTGTCTTGAAGTTAGTCAGCATACCCCTAGAGGTGAGAAGAATGGACGAGCAGGGAATAAAAAGTGTGGTGGGGAGCTGGAGGTATAGTCAGTTCTGCCTGTGGGGGGTGCTCTTGCAATTGGGGAGTTTACCCATCCTCCTCCTGTTTTGCTGCCTTCCTTTGCCACTGTTGCCTCTCTGTACATATGTTTTGCAAATGTCTTTCTTTGTTTAAGCTGCACTGTTCTTGTCTGTATTTTGTAAAATGACCAGTGTTTGGCTGGGTATTTTCTAATGTATCTAGGAATGGGACCATGAAAAAGTTAATTCATGTACCTATTGTTTAGCTCCTGTATTATATCTACTTCCTGTCATACATCCACCAACTTTAAGCTAGCTATTTAGTACACTTGTACATTTTGAAAATATGAATCTATGATACAACCTCCATGCAAAAATGCAACCATAGCACGCTCTGTCAAGTACTGTGTTAAACAAATGAGCAAAGTACTTACTGGTGCTGGGTGAGCCACAACCAAGGGTATAACCAAAGTTAAATAAAATACAATGCCTCAAGCTGTCACGTGTTATCCAGAGACTAGCCCACAGATGACTGCACTGCAAAAATTTCCTGTAGGCAAATAGCTTAGAATTTATTGGTATAAAGACCCAAGGTAGTTATTTATGTATTTCAGCTTTGTTCAAAAGGTAAAGCCAATCAAGCGAGAATTCCTTTTAAAAAGGTGGCCCATGGAAAAGAGCCTGACATTGTACCTATTTTTCATGGGCCTTTGTCCAGATTTTTGATGTTTCCAGGTTGAGAGGTATGGAGATTATACATAAATTAAAATAATGCATTGACTAATTTGATAGAAACATGAGCTATGAGCACACAAACTACATAGAATCAGCATACATAACAACAGTGGCTGAAGACATCAGAGCACAGAAGCAGATTACCATTATATACAAAAGTTATTAGGACTTCGCGCTCCGGTGAACAAGTGTCAGTTTTCTGTGATGAAAGTTGCCTAGTTTAAGATAGCAGATTCTTAAAGATGGTACTTATTTGACTAGGTGTTGCCTGTACATGAGTACCTTTGTATAAGATAAGGTTTTGCTTCAGTTTTGAAAAGCTAGCAGAGTTGGAAGTTCTAATTTCAAAAGGCAGTGCAAACCAGTGTTTAGAGTTAGTGATACTAAAGACTGCAGAAGTGCAAAATTACATGAAAGAATCATTACTTGCCAGTGTGTGTTTACATCCTCCTCGGTGTGGTCACATGAACTCCATGACTATTTTTGTTATACATATTTCTATTGCACCTAAAAACTACCACATTTCTTTAATTATACCCATTGTGTTCTAGCTAATCTGTGCAATGCTGAATGAAACCTGAACTTCTGCAAATACCCCCCCCCCCAAAAAAAAAAACATGAAACGTCCCAAATTGCCATTCCTTCCCTTTAATATATTCCACCTCTTTTGTGTCACGTACGTCACTTCGGTTCTGTTATATTATTTTCTGTTTGGTCTACTCACTCACCTTGAAATGCTGAAAGCAGGCATTGATTGCCCTTATTTTCTTGCTCAGCTGATTTAAGATATACATTTCACATAATAACAATAATAACAATAATAATAATAATAATAATAATGTCCACTGAGTGGACATTCACTAAAAATACTGTACTGACTTGAACTTCATGTCAGCATTTCATTAGAAATAAAACAGGTAATTCCTTTGTATTCAGTAACTCAGTGAGAAATATCTTTTGAATTTATGAGCCACGCAGCTTCCAGGTACTAATGAAGAAACGTTGCACATTAACACTTAACTGTGTGAAACTGTATTCTGCTGTTAACATTACCTGCTGTGGATCAAATTATTCAGGCTCTGGCTCTCTCCAGAGAGACGGTAATCTGTCTCGAGAGGCCTCATTCATTACCAAAAACAAAAACAAAGACATACAGTTTTGTATTTTGTGTTTTAAGTCTATCAGTAACATTACTAATTGTTACACAGTACCAAAAATGATATGAATTTGCTTTATTGTGTATTTTATAATTGTTGTTCTGAGCTTTTAGGATTTACTTCACTGTAAAATGTACAAGGTTACTCTCATGTAACGGCATGCTACTTAAAATTCATGAATATGAGAACGCAAACCAGAGACCACACTGCCGTTATTTAAAAGCAAAAGTAACTAAAATATCCCCAATCACATAGTAATGTTGGTGCCATCACAACAATGTATTCCCTGGTGGAGTACTGGTTTCCCCCATCCACATTCATCTGGTCAATCATTTGACCATAATGCCTTTTCGGTATGTACCTACCCAAACATTTCACACAGCTCAAATGTCTGCAATGCTTTCTCACTAAGAAAATTAAAGGCCTATGTCATAAAAACTATGAAGACCATCTGAAACTCTTGTCCTTCTTCTCAGGGTATTACAGGCTATTGAGAGGTGATCTCTGCCTTTTTTACAGAGCAATCCTGTCAGAAGTACTGCACATTCCCAAGTCCAATGACATAAACAGTCACTCAAGAGATTCAATTATATATATCACAGTGAACACTACTTCTTTGTAATCAGATTCATCTCCACATAAAGGAAAGTACCTCTCTGGTTTAGCAGCCTTGCTCCTCATGGATAGGGGTAACAGGTTTGGGAGGGTGGCCTAATGGTTAAGGTGTTTGCCTTACAAACACAAGGTGCAGGGTTTGAATCTCACAAGGAATAATTGGCTAGGCTTAAAATGGCTTGCAAGGGCAGTTAGCCTAGTACTAACCTATGAACCTATGTAAATATTCTGCTTGTCTCTGGATTTTTCGTACTTAACATGTAAGGGTCAAAAACTTCATGAGAATGTAGAGCTAGGCTTCTAAACATCCCCACTGATCAATAGCTCAATGAGTAGCTATGAATCAGTAAACGGGAAAGCTCTAGAAGTCAGTCCAAAGGGGGACATCTGCTTTTGGCATTTTGGAGTGGATAAGTAATTCCAGTGCAATGATAATCTTTTACTTGAATATCTAGTGTTATAGTGAGTTACGCACACAAATGTACTTTACATCTGTTTCCTGGATCTACAGAGATGTACATACTTGTCTTCTACAGGGTCTCCAAGTTATGCTCCTGTTTTTGCTCAAAAATCTTCAGTGGCATATCATTGTGCCCTAGATGCCAGGTAATAGTATTAACATATGTCTTTGTCCTGCTGGAGTTACTTCAGTGTTATACTTTTTCTGTGATATAGGAAAATTGTAGCATGATTCATATTCACCTCCAGAGTCTTTGGTGTATTATGTCTTGATATTTTACTGGAAGGCATTTTTTGCATTTTACTAGAACTTGCAGAAACAAGCCATGTAAAAATTATCATTTCACTGTTCTTACTGACAGTTCTGTGTCTACAGCTCCAGCCACTATACTTTAAGATGTTATTTGTTTCATTAAAAAGGAAACAGTTGGCAATTACTTTGTGCATTATATATTACAAGTTACCCTACCTATATAGTCCAACGTTTGTTTCAGCATTCAGACACATTAGTTCAGTATCACAGTCTAAGCACCTCACGAGGGGTGGAATCAACTCCAAAAGAATAAGTAAAATAAATAAAAAATGTAGAGCACACCACAACGGTGGCATAGGAAACACTGCTTTATTTCACACACAAATGACTAAGCGCTTTCACCTGCACATCCCAGGCTTCATCAGAGCCGTTAACTAAAACATCACTTCCTTTTAAATATCAAAAACTTTGTGACATCACATAAACCAATTGGACTGTAACCTAATTAAAATAAGATAAAACATCAATGTAGAATATAATGTTAAAAATACTTTTAAAATTACACAATGAATACCCCTAACATATGAATACCGAGGAGTTAAACTGATGCAAGGTGCAGCAATAAATATAATGTATTTTGACTTCCTGATCTAAATAACCAGAGATTTCTGCTTCAAAAATGGCACAATAGAAATAGTATCGTTGATCCCCAGGAAGTTTTTGGCATTCAGTCTCAATTGCCACCTTCTCTCACACACCTCAAGGGCAGTTTTGTAATTACCACCCCTTAAGTTCTGTTTAACCCTATTGATAATAAAAAACAGGAATCGTTTAAAACTGGTACAATGTGTAGAATGATTGTACAATGCACTACTATTTTTCTTATTTTTAATGTCCCTAACATGCTCGGCAATTCTATCCTTCAATCTCCGTGTGGTTTTCCCCACGTAGAATGCCGAGCATGTACTGCATGTTGCAATGTACACAATGTTAGAGGTAGTACAAGTGCCCCTACCTGGGCATTCAAGGGTTCGATAATAACCATCAATTGCCACGTAGGGACCATCATTAATATATTTACAATAACTACAACATCCGCATTTATATATCTGGGACCTATAATGTTCCTTTAATGTTGTCCCATTTGTTTCAAGGAAGTCCATCAAATTCCTGCCTCTACTGTACACAATGTGTGGTTTGTCCCCCAATTTGTGTTTAAGTCCAGTGTCAAAACTACTGTTCCAAGCCAAGTTCAAAATGTTAAGGAGTTTAAAACAATCATTGTTATTGTTTAATACCATAACCTTACTGTTCCTGTCAGGTTTCTTTATGTCATGGATGGAATTGATGTCCCCAACCAGAATTGGGCAAAAAGCAGTAGATATGTTCCTATAAATTTCTTTTTTAATCTTTAGTAACATTTTTAAAGGGTAACCTCTATTCATAAACATCTTAATGAGAATATAAATCTCATTCTTAAATTCAGAATTGTCACTAATCAACCTTGATAATCTACAGATTTGACCCTTTACCAAACCCCATTTCTGGTGGGGTGGGTGACAACTGTCAAAATGAAGTAACCCATTAGAATGGGTCAGTTTCCTTTAGATTGTAGAGGTCAATAGTCCATCTTTTTTCCTTAAAAAGATGTCCAAATAATCAATCTCATTCGGATTAATTCTATGAGTGAAAGATAAAAAACTTGTACTGTTGTTCAAAAACAGTAGAAAGTTATCAAATTCTGTTTCAGTCCCCCTCCATAGGACGAGTATATCGTCCAAAAAACAAAGATATTTAAGGATTTTGGACATATACCTAGACTCAAACACAACTTGGTTTTCCCACTCTAACAAAACCAGATTTGCAAAAATAGGGGCCCACTTCGCCCCCATTGCAACTCATGTTACTTGACGGTAGTATTCACCTTCAAAAAAATAGGAAGTTGTTTTCCAAAACAATTTCCATCAGTCTAACTAAAAAGTTGACCTTTACATTAGGTATACTACCAGAAGCAAAAAGACACCTCTCAAATGCTTTAATATCCCTCCCGTGTGGAATCATGGAAAATAAATTAACCACATCAATGGCTACAAAAATCACATTATCTAAAGGGCCCAGGTCTCTCAAAGTCCTGAGACAGTGCCATGAATCCTTAAGGATGTGATCAATATTTGTTGTAATAGACTATGGTGGTCAATGTAGGCAGCTAGTGGTTCCGTTTCCTAGCTGCCAGAATAGGTCTAAAAGGGGGTTGTGTGTACACTTGTGAATCTTTGGTATCCCAAAGATCACAGGTATAATAGGTTCATTTACTGTGAGAAAATCAAGTTCCATTCCATGAATAACATCTTGACAAAAAGCGTCAAACAACTCAATGTCAATTTTGGAATTGGTGTAAAAAACCTCGTTACGGGAGACTGTATACCAACTCCAAGATCCCGCTACAGTGGAAAAAAGTTAATTTCCTAACCTCGCACTACAGTGTACAAATGTTAATTTCCTAA
This sequence comes from Protopterus annectens, assembly GCF_019279795.1. Classification (NCBI taxonomy): domain Eukaryota; kingdom Metazoa; phylum Chordata; order Ceratodontiformes; family Protopteridae; genus Protopterus; species Protopterus annectens. Next base: position 1,714,214,664 of record NC_056735.1, on the reverse strand, counting down.
CCTTGGTGTGAGGTTAGAAAATTAAATTTTTCCATTGTAGTGCGATCTTTGAGATGGTATATTTAATTTACTGGTGGTGTTGGGGCACAGCCCCCCACATGGGGGGTGCAGGGGGTTCCCCCCTGCAGAAACATAGTAGAAAGTGTGTTTGTTAGTTAGGTGTTGTAGATGGAGGGGATCTTATTTACTTGGGCAATGTAGTTTTCAGTGTTATAAAGCACACTTTCAGTGTTCCGAGTTTTCAGTGTTTTGGGATTTAGATATTTTGAAAAAAATACACTGAACAACTGGAGAAACGGTCACCATCCACTTTTACTGTGTTCCTAGTACTTCGGCATCAAGCCTTCCAGGGAATAATCATGCACAAGAATGGTGTACTTTATATACATTTCACTACATTCATTATCCAATTCAGTTATACAAAAATTGATCAATTAATCAGTGAATCAAGAAAATTAAAATCTAAAGTGCATCCTGAGCAGTAAAATGCTTCAGAAATATGTGCATCAAAACATATAAAGTGCAACCCCTTACATTCCTATAGCATTTAACATTATAATTTAAGAAGTTAATACAAAAGCACTTATGCATCTCTAGATTAACAAATACTAAAACATTTTGTCCTACAATGGTCGATCAATTACTCAATGAGTCAAGAAAATTTAAATCTAAAGTGTATCCTGAGCAATTAAATGTTTCAGAAACATTTAAAGTGCATCAAAAAACTTTCAAAATGCAAGTGCATACAAAAGCACTTATACACCTCTAGATTAACAAATACTAAAACATTTTGCCCTACAATAGTTGATCAATTAGTCAGTGAGACAAGAAAATTTAAATCTAAAGTGCATCCTGAGCAATTAAAGTACTTCAGAAACATTTAAAGTGCATCAACAAACTTTTAAAATGCAACCCCTTACATTCCTATTGCATTCAACTTAATAGTTTAAGAAGTTCATGCCAATGCACGTATACATCTTTAGATTAACAAATGCTTAAATATTTTACCCAATACATATAAATCATTCATCCTATATGTCTATGCATTTATGAAATAATGCATACTGAAACATTTCATCCTATTCATGTAAATCTAACTCCATATTAAGCCCATGGGGCCACAAAGTTCCAAAATGAATAATATATCTACTTTCCATCCTTAACAAAATGTGCCCATATTCCATGCATTGTACTGCATAAGGTTTGTTTAAAACAGAAGTAAATAAACAGCTAGTGTTACTATTGTGAACAGCGTGGAAATGCCGGGCCACAGGATTATTAAGCCTAACATGCCTCACATCCCCCAAATGCCCCATAATTCTTCTTTTCACCATTCTTCTGGGTTGGCCTGTATACCACTTTACAGGTAGACAATCACATCCAATGGCATAAACAACCCCATTGGTACTGCAATTGTAAGATCCCAGGGCAATGAACTTCTTTCAGTTAATCAAAGTACCTGAAATGTTCTTGACTTTGTCACACACCTTGCACCTTCCATATCTAAAGGTGCCTACTGTGTTAGAACCAATTTCCATCCTACTTACCCTACTGTTCAATAATTCCTTCAGGCTGTGAAATCTACTATGAGAAAAAACAACCCTGCTCTTGAAAATGTTGTCCACTTCCACATCCTGCTGTATAATAGGCCAAAACCTGTGTAATAACACCTTCAATATAGTTGAAAAAGGGGAAAATTTGTTAACAGAAAATATATCAACCTTGCCCACTTTATGATAATATCCACGCCCATGATATATTGCATGACTCCATACTCTCCAACCAGCAATTTTCTTTCTCACTTTTTCCTCAGCCCTCTTTAACACCTGGCTAGAATACCATCTCTTTGCCAGCTTGCATCTAAAAATGTTAAACTCCCCACCCAATGTGGTTCTGTCATGAACATTGTCACTAATGTAACTCAAAAAGCCAAATGCAGTGCTGCTATCAGTTGAGGCAGGAGACTCACGTAAACATAAAAGAGAGCAATCCAAATCCAAGTGTGTGACCCTCCAGTGGCAATGAAACGAAAAGCAGAGATTCAAAGGAACTTCAAATAAGATGCATTCATAAAAAATAATAAAGTTTATTCCAATGAGTGAGCGCTTTCGCCAAAGGCTTCTTCAGACTCTTAAAACAATGAATAAAACTGTTTGAATCATTTTTAAACCATCCTTAAGCTTCCTATTGGACATTACAAATTGATATGTCACATGTTAGACCAATAATGATAGAAACACAGTACCCTGTGGTCATTGTAATCAATGCATCTACATTAATAAAGATACCACTTTTGAGCATCCTGTTACGCTACGCACATATAACTTCAGAACTAACACGAACTGTGAAAGTAAGAATGTGGTATACATGGCCACCTGTATAACCTGCAAAAGCTATTACATTGGCAAAACCAATAGATCACTTAAGGAAAGAGTTAGGGAACATATTTACCACATTAGGATAGGTACTGAGACCAATGCCCTAGCTAGACACAATACAACAGCAGGCACCAATCATAATTTTAAATTTTGTGTTATTGAACAAGTCAGCGTGGGCTTTAGAGGTGGTGATCTAATCAACAAAACCTTAGAACAGGAGACACGTTGGATTATCAGACTAAGGTCTGATAGGTCACCAGGGCTTAATGATAAAGTGCAACTCAAACCATTTTTAAGAAGTAGAAGACTACGAAGATGACTTAACCTACTATTACCTAAATAGAGTAGTAAGGTAATTTTAAAACTACGTATTGATGTCACTCTTATAGTAAATCAGTGTAAGAATCAGTCCTTGTAGACTGAATATAATTATTTTCATAGTATTAATGTTCTGAGCTTTATAGCCACAAGTAGATGTGTTCTTAGTATCAAATCCCAGGAACTGATGGACCTTTGGATATGTTCGGCTTTCTTGTTTTAGCCTTACTTCTGAGCCCACACCTCACATACTAGTATGTTTTTCATCCCCTCCTTTCACCACCTCAATATATTAGTGGTTATTGGGCATAGTTTACACATGCATGTGTGTAAATATATACACATGTATATACAAGCATGCATATCGTCTATATATTTGTTCACTGTAGCTGGAATTTATTTTGCGACTGAGCTAGGTACCCCATACATCAATAGATAGTTTTGTTTTATCATTAGGTACAGGCTTAGTATTGTTGCGGATTGTTTATCTCTTCACATTTTTCATTTGACCTTTTAACTTAGAATGTTGTTATATTTAGCACCAACTATGTACATGGAAGTAGTTGCTTTTTTACTAGTTAGGGACCCTATCATCTATGGAGCTTTATGCTTAGGTATTATTATATGTGTGCTTTGTGCTAATTTCAAGCTTTATTGTGTCAATTTTATGTGTTACGCCTAGCATTCCACTATTTATCTGTTTTTATCTCTTTATTTTGTATTAGTTAATGCCATCTCTGCCATGTTCAGCGAACACTTTAATAAGTGTACTCATTAATATGTACACGTTTCATTGTTTTAAATAGTGACACTTTGTGATCAATATATGCTTCTAGGGCATAATCGTGCTTACAAATACTGTCTATTTTAGGCACAGGACAGCACGAATATAGGCTCACCTTTTTTCTTAGAAATTTAAACATTGTTTCTGTTGTTCAGTACTTAGATGCTTAGAACGTGCTCACCGCACGTTGAGTTACCATAGCGCATGAAGTTAGGTTGTACTCAATTGCATTCAGAGTTCCTACAGCACACGGCACTTTACAACTTGTAAACAGTTTGTTTTACGTGGAATCTAAGAGGTTCCTATTTGTGGAATTTTTTTAATCTTGGACAACAGCCTTTCACCGATATGATGAGGTCTGACTCCTTGATGAGGCACATCGCGAAATACATTATATTCGCTATGTTGTTTTGTGGTAAAGATGCGATTACATTTTTAGTACAGAGTTCTCGCTATATTAGTTTTTTAACCTGATATATGCAAAGTTGCATTCGACACACCACTATCTTAGTAGAGATGCTAGATATTGAAACGCGATAAAACTTGCTGTTTATCTATGGATTTTAATGTTTTTAACACTATGAGGAGAGAGAATGTTCAGGGTTTTTAATGAATGTAGCAACAGTTTTTAATGATTGTAGAATGATATAGGACCAAGCACAATGCTCCTTTTATTTTTAGAATGTATCAGGGTATATGCATATTTTTACTTATTTGCATGGACATTCTGATCATTAATTGTATATTTGGATGGAAGTATTCCTTCTAAATATTATTGCATTTAACTATGTTAACTTTTTTGAGTATCTGTTCCTTTAAGACAAGATAACATGTGACATATCAATTTGTAATGTCCAATAGGAAGCTTAAGGATGGTTTAAAAATGATTCAAACAGTTTTATTCATTGTTTTAAGAGTCTGAAGAAGCCTTTGGCGAAAGCGCTCACTCATTGGAATAAACTTTATTATTTTTTATGAATGCATCTTATTTGAAGTTCCTTTGAATCTCTGCTTTTCGTTTCATTGCCACTGGAGGGTCACACACTTGGATTTGGATTGTCACTAATGTGCCTGAATTCTCCATAAGTGAGAGAATCAAGTAAACGTTCTGGATACAGGCTGTCTGCACGCAAAAAGTTATTAGCCGCTGTTTCCTTACAAAATGGTTTAAAAGACACTAGCTTGTCTTTATCCACAAAGAACTCCAAATCTAGAAACTGTAACTTATGTCTATGAGTTTGATACGATACTGTGATGCCATACTGATTCAGATTTAGTTCCAACATGAACTGTTCAAAAAGACTAATTTCCCCTCTACATATAAAAATGATGAATGTAGTGAAATGTATATAAAGTACACCATTCTTGTGCATGATTATTCCCTGGAAGGCTTGATGCCGAAGTACTAGGAACACAGTAAAAGTGGATGGTGACCTTTCTCCAGTTGTTCAGTGTATTTTTTTCTTTCTTTGGTGAGTTGGTTCATGGAGTGGTGTTTTTGGAATTTAGATATTTTGGTCTCAGTGTTATGAAATTCAACGTTATGAAATTTCAGTGTTATAAAGTAGACCCATATATTTTCACCGAAAAAGAACTTTCGTGAAAGTATGATAAGATATAGGGAAACTCAGGGGGGAATGGCTGTTGCTGAGTTTGTAGTACAGTGGGGATGAGGGAATATTCCCTTTTCCCCACTGTAGTGCGATCTCAGAGTGAGAATATAAAAGTAGGGGGGTGTGGGAGGTGCAGGGGCATAAACGTTAGTTAAGTGTTTTTTTTTTTTTTTTGGTGTTTATTTTGGGGACTTTAGCGAAAACGCTTTTTCGGTTAAAAGCGCTTTCGCTAAAGTGTGTTTGGTGAATGTGGATTCGGATTTTTTGTTCAATAGTCCTAGATCCATATATATATATATATATATATATATATATATATATATATATATATATATATATATACACACACACACACACACACACACACACACACACACACACACACACACACACACACAAGGACAGTTATATAAGCTTGAGAATATACAGTGACAATTTACTAAAAAGATTGTATTGGTTAAGGATTTGAGATATAAGTATAGATGTAAGCAATTAGGGCTGTATTCAATAGGCTATAAGCGTTATACTGACATTAGCTTACAACATGTGTCATGATGCTGCAATGAAAACTATGTTAGGTAGTGAAGTTTATCATTGTGACAGATCTTAATGTACAACAGAATTAATTTTGAAATCAGGTTTTGTAAATCCAAATGGAAATACTCCTATATAATAAATAAGATGTCTATCTTTTGGAATATTATCCCTGTTGAAATACATTCATCACGTTTAACTATATTCAAGAGACTACTGGATAAATGGGCAATGAATAAGATCTATGTACTTTATTTAAAGGAAACAGTGTTCTTAGCCGGCCTTCAGGCCTGAGCCCTGTGCACTTCTTATGAACTTATGATATTGTGTGTGTTGTTTTCACCACCTCTATCTTAAAATTTTTGATTGTGTTCCCTTTTCTATATGCTTATAATAGTGATACTTCTTGTCATAGTTGCTTTATGTTGTTTTTATATTCAGCACTTACATGTTTGCCTTCTGCTTGCTCCTGTCTTTTCCTTTCTTACTCTACATTTCTGAGGTATTTTTTTTCAGTTATTAGTTTAGCAGCTCAGTATTATATGCTCTTTATTTCTGGTACATCACACAACTATCTTAATTGTTCTGATTACTGTGTTCATCTGTTTTTTTGTGTCATCTTGGTGATAGTCTGTAAAAAACACTGTTCATCATGTGAAGGTACTTACCAAGGCTTGGTACTACTTTTCTTCTCTTGTTGATTCTATCTTTCCATTCTTGCTCCTCTACTCTGGGGTGAAACTTCTTTTGTTCTTTAGAAACTGTTGAAAGACTAAAATGAAATGTTACTTTGCTGTGCCTTTTCTCTGCCTCTTATTCTCCACATTTTGGCAGAAAGCTAAATTAAACTTTTTTTGTTTCCCTTGTAAATAAAACATTTTTAAACCTTGAGAAAAACTTTATTTATTTAACTGCAACATGCGATAAATATAAACTGAATAATTTTGTACTAATACATTTTTCTGTATGTCTGCTTTTATGTGGGGTGCAAATGGTGTTTGGAACAATTAATTTGCCTGATTAACAAACTATACAGTAGTGTTTATTGATATAGCTAGTTAGCTTACTAGAGTTAACAAGTTTTGTTATCGGTGGAGGTGTAGATAGACAGGCAGACAGACACACACACACATATTAGAATAGTTTAGGGCATGGGAATCTTTAAAAAAAAACATTCTTCCCATTCCAAAGCCATAAGTAACATCAGAAGTATGGGATAGGATTGGTAGATTTACATGTCAATCTTACATGTATCAAGTTGTTGCTAAACTCGTACAGGTAGCCTTTTACACAGAGTTGCCACCTTTTCAGATACCCAAAGTGGGATGTTTTTATGGAAATTTGAAATTTTGCAAGACAAAGCATACTCACATCAGTGCAAAGGACTGAACTTCACTTTACTGACAAAATGGAAGCTCAGTCCTGTATAATTTGTGTTGTTTCTTGTCATAGTAAGGTGTGTCATATATAAAATAATACCTTTATAAAACCATTAGGTGAAACTTGGGAAATGCTTTTGGCCCTAAAATCTCAGGCATCTGCCTTTTTTCACATTTTTTTCCTCAAGATCTAACTGTCCAAATAGAAACTGTCCTGTATAAAGAGGGACAGGTGGTAATCCTTCTTTTACATGAATACTTGTTTTGTTTATTAATTTAAGATATTTATTTAAGAATGTAGGTGCGTTAGTCCTTAGAACTTTTTTTCAGTATTAAAATGTGCCACAGGCAGATTGAGCCATGAATGTGGATAAAGGAAGGTTTGATCACCATCCAGGGATCACTCCTATTTGGCATGTAATTCTCAGAGGTAAAGGTTAATGTCAAGGGCTTTTAGCTGTCTAAGTCCATAGATGACTGCAAATTGGGAGCTATTGTAGGTTTCCCACATGACACAAACATTTTACAAAAGGGTCTAACACAGAAAAAATGGGTGGTGCCAAAGTCATGGACTAAAACTCAATGCCAAGAAATGCATTATAGAGTCTTTTGGGGAAAATGCCACCCAGGCTAATTACTTCATTGTTAAGATACCCCTAAGAGTTGACCCAGTAATCTGGGATCTGTGAACATAGGTAGACAATAATCTGGCCTTTGATTAAATTTCTTGAAGTCCCCATTATCATTAAAAACATTCATAAGAGTACTATTATATACTAACTGCTCAGTTGCAGGATAAACTAGTATTTCCTCTGAGAGTTGTACTGCTGATTTGCTTTTAGTTTGCCTTCCTGCTTCACATAAGAGTCCGAAACATTCTGATTCCTCTATATATTGGATTGTTGGTGATTCCTGATGCACGCGGATCATCAAAACACTGTCTGCTCTAAAGGGATGGCCCCCTCACTTTGTCTGGTATTAGTAACAGATGACGTGTTTCCCCTTGGGTCACACCCATACTGTTGTGATTGGATGCCGTGTTATTTTCCAACAACACAGCGACTAATCACAACAGCATGGGTGTGACCCAAGGGGAAAACGTGTCATGTGTTACTAATACCAGACAAAGTGACTGGGCCATCCCTTTAGAACAGCTGGCGTTTTGACGATCCGAGTGCATCAAGAATCACCAGCAGTCCAATGTATGGAGGAATCAGAATGTTTCAGACTCTTATGTGAAGCAGGAAGCCAAACCAAAAATGAATTTTCGGTACAACCCTGAGAGGAAATCATAGTTTATCCTGTATCTAAGCAGTTAGTAGATAATAGTACTTTTGTGACTGTTTTTAATGATAATTGGGACTTTAAGATGTTTAATTATTCATCTAAAACTATAACCACAGCAATCTGGCCTTTGACCAACATGCAGCCAAGGTAGTAAGAAAATCATTGTATGTCACCCAGCTTATAAGTAAGGGCATAGCATCCTGGTCCAAGGAAGTCATAGTGCCACTTCATTCACCCCTTATCAGACCCATCATTCAGTATAATGCCCCCTTCTTCATGTACCTGACCAAATATATGCAACTGCTGGAATGCCTACAAAGGTTCCTTACCAGGAGAATTCATAGCAAAAATGGATTATTCTATATAGATCACCTTAAAGCCCTCTCTCTCTCTACTGTGTTCCCTATAGGCTACTGAGAAATGATCTATGCCTGGCATACAAGGCATCCTTGGATCCAGCTCTGATGGACCTTTTGCACATCCACAAAATGAACAGCATCAGAACCACTAGATCCAAGGATTTAAATTTTGCTTGTGACATAAACAAGACATGCTGGTGAGACAGATATGTGTCTTACAGGATCCCCATGCTCTGGAACAGGCTCCTGATCCTTGTGAAGCAGACTCCATCTCTAACCCTATTTAAGTGCATCCTTGAGCAATGAATGGGATATCAGAAATACACCCCGGGTCTGGTCTTACATATGTGATAGAGGCAGACAGTAATACCAAACTTACATACCCCCTCCTTATAACCTCTAGTAACACCCTAACAAACATACCCCTTTCCTAATAAATGCCCACAACACATAGGGACACAGTTGGGTTGGATTGCACAGCTAGACTTATAAAGGCCGTGGTGGTCATTAGCCTAGTATATAATTATGAACCTATGAACATCCCTTCAGATATACCTAGTTCTGTGAGAGCTACAACAGCTGATGTCATAGTGAAGGATCTATATGGTTGGGCATGGCTCTTCTCATAGGTTCACAGGTTGGTACTTAGTCTAACTGCTCTTGTGGGCAATTGCAAATGCTGTTATACTAGTGATAGAGTGTGGTGTTGCATAAACTTTAGATATTATGAATAGATTGCAGTCAAAGGTAATTGTTCAGTAATGTAAAGTCTGTAAATGATATTATAGTGATAATGATGCATCATTGCAATGAAAATAACTAAAGCCAAAAACAAACTCTAACCAGTGCCATAGTGCATTATGTGAGAGCAGTGGGGCTGCAGAGGATCCCAATATGTAAGGAACACAAAATAAAAATAAAAAATAGGGCTATTTAAACATTGAAAACACTAACAGCAAACAATAAACACCATGTGTGAAATTTTAGCTAATCTTCCTCATCTGTACCACTGAATTCTGGACCTGTGACACTGATAATTCTGTCAGTGGCAGGTGATAGTATTAGCATATGTAAGCTAACACATGGAGTGGATAAGAAGATATTATTTATTTTGGCAAAATATTTGTGTCAGGCAACAGGAATGGAGTAAAGTTGACAAATTTTTGTTGGGTCTCTCTTGTTAACAGTTGTAAAGATGTTTTAGCATGTCTAGGTTAGCAGAAGTAGTGGGCAGCAAAATGCTATTTGTTTCAAAAATATTTATACCTCAAGCAGTGACAGTGTAAAACTGACAAACTGTCATCTGATATACAGTATAATATTGTATTAACGATGAGACAATCCAGTCATAAACCTGTAAGATTATATTCTTCATTTGCTAATATGTGTTAATAAGCTTATTCTGTTTTGTATTATCTCACTAGAAAAGCTATTCTGGCTTTTTTTTGGTTTGTGTACTTTTATCTTTTTTTCACGTTTATATACAGAGCTTTTCTTCCCACACTTCTGCTGTAAAGGAGTTTGCTTTTCCTGAACCAGTTGAACTATCCCAGTAAAAAGAAAGAAAGAAAGAAATGTTCAGAAGAAAAAGAAAGGAATGCAAAGAAAGCAAAGTAAAACTGTATCAGCAAAGGGGAAAATTGTTTTGTAGAGACACAAAGTGGCCAAACAGGTGATCAAAGATAGGATGATCATAATTCTATTTCTAATCAGTCAGGAGTAGATCAAATTCTCAATTGTCACAACAGCAAACATTCCATCTGTGACATAATGTCCTCTGAATTTGTTGACTCAAGAGTAAATATGGAAAACTTGGAAACTCTTGAAATATATGGGGAACATGAACTAGAGTAACAATAACTTAATAAAGGTGGGGTATTATAATGTAGCAGCAGCCCCAGCACTGATGATAATGCATTCACACTAACACTGTAACTCAGTGTGTGTGTTGACCTTTAAGAACCATTCCAGTCAGTGAGCACGTGCATATAAGTACTAAGCACGTGCAAGCAAGAGTGCCATTTTGAGTGAGCAGACAGAGTGAAGGCATGCATGTGTGTAGCAGTCAGACAGTTAGTTCATTTAGTTTAATGCTACCATTCTCCATCCTTATGTGTTTGTGCATGATAAAATACTTAAATGAACACCCAGCCTCATTGTCTTATTGAATATACACAAGATGAGCGACACGGTGTAAGAACTGGCATGTTTAAAATGATGTAGTGCCCAAAAGAGTCTGAAGAAAAACTTCTTCTTCAAGACCATGAGGCAGGCAGTTAAAGTTGGAGGAATATACAGGCATGGATCATCCCTGCTCAAACAACTTGTAAACAGATCAGAAAAACAAATGCACATACAAAAACGTCTTTAAATGATTTTTTTATTCAACGAATATAAAACGAAGTATTCAAACCATTCGAAAAGAGTTTCTAATTAAATGAAATGTTCAAACTTACGATATATTTATTTATTATTATTTTTATTATTAATTTGAGATTTGTTAACTGGATTAGTCTGACTGGGACAGAAGCCCTTTTTCAGCAGAGGCCCGAGGAGAAAAGCTCCAAAACAAAAGAAAACATAAACCATGATCGAATAAAAAGAAAATATTTAAACCATGACAAATACAACAGTAGGGTGCCTACTATTGGTTACAATAAAGAAATTCTAAGTTATGTCAGTAGAGACAGACTTTTAGACAAAGCTTATTTAGTTCCATATATATAGAGGGTAAAGATGGATTTAACAGTAAGCAAAACAATCAATTCCAATTTCATTGGCATGAGGAATGTAATTAAAGTAAAATGTGTTACAGTTAGGTAGACTGTCTGCAAGAAGACAGATAAAAGAAAAAGGGGTGTGGATGATCACTGATATAGTACTAGCAGAGATGGAGGAGGAAGAGAAGATGGGGAGAGGTAGGTCAGGTTGGAGTGGGACAGGGGCAAGACCATATTTTGATCATGTAATGTTTTAACATTTTTTGAAACAGGAAGTACTAGTGGTTGCTCTTAGGTCTAGAGGAAGTTTATTCCGGATATTAGCAACAGAATTACTATAAAGAAGTTTCCCAAATTGTTTACTGGGCTTATAGACTTCTAGGTAATGTAGGTCTGCACTGGGGAGACAACATTTGGGAGTGTAGGGAGAGATTAGAGTAGAGAGGGCAGGGTAGTGAGAGAGATTTGCAAAAACAGAGTGAGTAAGCTGGAGTTCTGAATGTAAGAGTTGGTTTCGAGCTTCTGACCATAGAAGATATTGTAGAGAAGTGCAGTGGTGAGAGTGGTAGGGGCAATTTGCAGCAAATTTAGTTATTTTATTGTAGGTAGATTCAAGTTTAGCCATGAAGTTAGTTTATAAGTTAGTGAGAATAGGTGACGCGTAGAAGAGATAAGGTAGTAGAAAAGCTTGTGCCAGAGATTGTTTTGTGTTCTTTGTGAGGTATCTTTTATTCCTATATAGTAGGCCTAGATTTTGGTGTGTTCTTTTAATGGCTTGAAGAATGTGGATGTCAAACTTAAGATGGTCATCAAAAACCACACCAAGGAGTTTGGTATGAGTTTCTGCAGAGATAGTAATATTGTTGAGAGATGAGACTGAGAAGAAGGTTTTGTAGTGTTGTATGTTTTTAGGGAGGAACAAAAGTAGGTTTTTTTTTTGGATTAAATAGGAGATTGTTGCTACTTAACCACTTTTCAACAGACAGACGTGAGTCTAGGGTAAGTGATAAAAGGTGGGGGAGATTATCAGAACAGGATATGATAGTGGAATCATCAGCATACTGGATAAGAGAGGCATGGGGGCAGGAAGAGTGAAGATTATTTGTAAAAATGTTAAAGAGGGAGGGGCCCTAGTATTGAACCTTGGGGTACTCCAGTATGAACAGGAAGGAAGGGAGAGGAGGCTGATAGCTACCTAACAGACTGGAGTCTATTGGAGAGGTAGCTAGTGAACCAGAGTATAGTAGATTGGGTGAGGTTAAGGTCTTTAAGTTTAGATATAAGCAGATTGTGGGACACAGTGTCAAAAGCTTTGGATAAATCGAGGAAGAGACTAGAGATTACTTTGTTTTCATTATGAGTTTTTGCAATGGTCTGACTGAAAGTTATGAGAGTGGTGATAGTGTTATGGGGATGAAAACCATGTTGTGTTGGTGTTAGGAGATTATTCTGCATGAGGTGTTCAAGGATTTGTTTGTGAATGCATTTTTCCATAATCTTGGAGAGGGGAGATAGGATTGCAATAGGGCAGTAGTTGGAGGGGTCTGTAGAGTTTCCTCGTTTATAGAGTTTTTTTCCATAGCTTGGGCACATTGTTTTCAAGGATAGATCAATTGATAAGTATAGAAATGGGGTTGGCAATGGAATTGGAGACAGTTTTGAGAAATTGTGGCGGTAAGTTGACAGCAGAAGGGGAGCAAGGCTTGAATTTAAGGAGGAGAGATCTGATGTACGCAGTGAAGTTGAGTTTTAGCGAAAAAGTGGAAGTAGGTGAAGTAGGGTGGGTATCATTAGAAGGAGGGTTTGTATAAGATTTTTGATAGAATCGATGAAGAAAGTCTTTAGAAGAGTAGCAGTTTCAAGGTCAGAGCTATTTGGACAGGGACTAGGTCTGGTAGGCTTGCCTGGATAAAGAATCTTGTTAATATTGTTCCAAAATAGTCTGGGGTTAGTGTGGGGATTATTTAGTGGTTTCTGATAGTATTGTTTTTTTGTCCTTGTCAATGTGCTTTTTGGTACATTCCTGAGTTCTCTATAATTTTGTAGATGGGTTGGGAGATTAGTTCTTTTCCATAGCCTCCAGGTTCTGTCTCTCTGTAGCATAAGGTTACAGGTGGGTTGTGTTAGCCAAGGTGAAAAGTTAGATTTTAGCCTACTTTTTCTGATGGGGGCCAGAGAGCTTAGGGTATTACTGAAGATTTTGTTGAATTTGGAGACGGCCTCATCTCAAGTTAGGTTAAGCAAGAAGGACCAGTTGAAGGAGGAAACTATATTATTGAAGGCAGTAGCAATAGTAGATATATTGATAAAAATACTCAAAATGCTTACAAAAATGCTTGAAATAACTTCCGAATCAACAACAATATTTTTTCGCTATGTGTTTCTTTTTCATACTAACTAAAGCTGTTTGAGATATCCGAAGTATGCAAAGTGGTCGCAAATTTGTGCAGTACAGTACAGTTATTCTGAAGAAAATTGTCATTTCAAAGATTTTATGGTGCAGTTAAATATTTTTTGAGCACCTGGTATATATACGTGTATGCATTTGAACATAATTACAAAAGCAATTTGTTGGCATGGCAGAAGGATTTTGCAGACCTGCTTCAACTGTATTTGATAATAATGTTGCTGAAAACTGGAGAGTGTTTGAGCAAGAGTATGATATTTTCATACAGGCTGCTTTTTCCGACAAAGACACACATACAAAGGCATTTATTCTTCTTAATTTAGCTGGTTGAGAAGCCATTGAAAGGGACCATTCATTTGTAATTTGTCGTGAGGCGCTTTAGGATTCTTTTTGTTGGGGGTTGAAGAGGTGGTAGGAATGAGCAATTTATGTTGAATGGAGAAAGGAGGAAGGATTTTGAGAGAGAATCAGGCAAGGGAGGGTTAAGGCTAAGGGGAAAGGAGTTAAGGAGGAAGTGAGGTAAGAGTAAGGAGGAATTAGTGTAGTTTTAGGCAAGGGTTGTAGGGTGTGGAGATTAGAGTTAGGCGTGAACTTGCTGCCCGCCCTTCCGCCCTCTTTATTTTGTGTTGGATGATAGGTTTTTAGTTTTATACATGAGTGGGGTTTTGGTGGATGGAGAAGAGGGCCTGGCATGTCCCCCTTCTCTTCCTCCTCTGGTGTTATGTGCTGGATTATATAAGATGGTTGGTTGGGTATAGAAGTGAGTGGTGGCATGCTGCTTATGATAAAGTCAGAGTGCGCGAGCGGTCGAGGGAACATTGCTTATTTTGTGGTGGGACAGAGGTGAATGAGAGACTCTTGTCACTGTTAAATTGTTATGTTGAAGTTATGTTCATATTGTGATTAATACATTTTATGATTGAGCAATTAATTCTATGATTAAAGTATGTTATTCAATAAAGGTCATCAGATGCCATGTTGGTGTACTGTGTTTTATTGTGGAAATGAGTTCAGAACAAAGAAGTAGGACTTGAAAAATGATTGAAGTTCCACAGCAAATTTGGTTTCAGTTTGATGATTCCATGACTTTGCTGATAAAGGAAGATGCTTGTTGGTGTCTCACAAACCAGAAAAAAATGCATGAACAACATTTTTAAATAGGTCTTTTACACCTGGAAAACAGAATTTCAGAGACAACTGGTTAAAACATCTGGTTAAAAAAATCTCTTCCAAATGGTAAAAACATTCAGTGTTATAGGTTCCTCTATAGTACATCTAAAGATGCAATATTTTGTTTCTCAGGCATGCTTTTCTGCAGTGACAAAAAGAAGTGCAAAGTTTTAGATCCTGCTAAAAAGTTTCAGACTAAGTTCATCTAGATATGAGGACTGCAGAGTACAAAAACAGCTTATAACAAAGAAAATCCCACCTTAAGTAGAAAGAACTTAAAAAGCATTTAAGAGAAAAGAAAACCATTGATGCAGATAGCAATAAAACATAACAAGTAAATTGGTGGAACAGTTTGAAAATTATTGTTAACGCAATCCTGCTATGAGAGGTACTACTAAGGTTACTGAAAATGTAAATACCAGTTTGTTTTTGGAAACTTGTAACTGCCATCCTTAGTTGGCTGAAGCAAAGCAGAAAAACAAATCAGTGTACTTTTCACCACAATTTCAAAATTAGTTAATATCACTGCTCTCAGGAAGCATTAAAAAAAGTGTTATTTTGTGAATCAATGAGGCTAAATATTATTCACTTCTGTTTGACTGAATGGCTGTTATTTTCACAGATGTTTCAAATTATAAAGTATATTTTGGTTAAAAGTAGTCATTGCTCAGCGGAAGAAAACTTTATTGATTTCATTGAAAGCCATGAAAATAAAAAGTCCCTGAGCTTGCCACAGCAATAACAAACAAAATATAAACCTGTTGAATCTAAAACATTGCATAGGCCAGGGACACCATTGTGGGACAAGGATGGGGCAAATAACAATACGGATAAACTCAAATTACTGTTTTGAAATACTTGATTATATTTACACTATGTGCAGTTCTTTCACTCAACTTAGCTGGAACATATGCAGTCGAGGTTTCATCATTTATGATACCATTGTCTGTTTGCATTAAACACATATTCACCTCATCTGCTTTTACAGTAAGATGGGAACAATGAATGAATGAATGTACTGACTGTTTCTTAATGGCAGGAATGTGACAAAGTAGTCTGTTGGAAGGTATTATCCGCAGTATTTATGCAGACTGTAGGTGTTTCTGCTGCTCTATAAGAGTTTAGCAATGACTTCAACTTTAATAAAGGTACAGTATCAGGTAAATAGTCTTCTGTCAGAAATCTGGTCTGAATGAATTTGTTTGAATCCGTCATCTGTGGTGTCAGATCCCTATATAGTCATTGGCATTGAAATCTGTTGCTTGCAGTCAAAGAATATACATCTTTATATACCTTCAATGCAATTGCAAGGACTGCCATTAGTGACACGGTATATATATATATGAGATAGAGGCATTACACAAGGCAAAAACATGATCCGAAACCAGATTTTGAAAGCAAGAGGGCATGAACATGATGTTAATTTGCATACATAAACAATTTCAAAACAGAGTGGATTTTCTATAGCTTTATTACTCAAATGCAATGACGTTCTGCAATATTAGTAGTGATTTTTTTCTGATTTTCAATTCCTTACAGGAAATTGCTTGTAAGAACAGAAACAAATATATAAGCAAACTTACCTTAGAAGTACAATTATGACCTGTTTCAGCTAGAAATGATATCAGTCCAAAGTTTTAAATTTCAGTTGTCACTGATTGTTGAGTACGACAAAGTAAGTAAAGCTGACATATTGCAGCTCGTTCATAGAAATTCCCAAAAGGATGAATATCTTAACATTTAGATTGCTCTTTATATTTGTCTAACAGTTTCTGTCACTCCTGTCTCTTGTGAATGGATCTGTAGTATATTGAAGCTTGTCAGAGGTTATCTCAGATTATTATTGAGTCAAGACTGCTTGTTTTCTTTCAACAGTTTTGTTAGATTCACACAGCATAGAAGACCATCTCCCCCTTACGGTGCAGTTAAAGTATTTCAGATAGTGTGCTTCACAGAACTGAAGAAGTGGTGTGACTTCTGTGAGAGAGTTGTAGAGTCAAGTGTTGTGGGATTTGTGCGGTTTAAATAAAATGCCATCTAGGCTGCAGACTCTCTAAGCTATCTATATATATTATTCCATTGTTTCATTACTAGATAGAAAGTTTTTTTGCAAGGACTAGTGTTTTATTTTTGTTTGTGACCTTGGTGTAAAGGTTTGGATACAAATCACTGATGATATTTTCCACACAAACTCTGAATAAAGGGATATCTGGAGAATGTAAGGGAACTGATGAAAAAATGATAAGTTAGTATGTTACTATTCTCCTGGAGTAATGTTTGCACATACTCAAGATAATCTTCTAGGAAGAAGCTATGTGAACATTTGTTTTCTACCTCTATAAAAATTCCTTTGCACCTGTTATAAACTAAAGACATTGCAGCAAAATCACAATAATATGAAAAATGCTTAAGCATTTACTGTATTGTATATAGTTTTGCTGAAAATTATTTTGTTGACTCTGAGCACTGCTATGAAACTGTGATTGTGATACTATTCTGTGGTGTTTTTTTTTTCAAAACAGGTTTATTGTTTTAACATATAAGAGAAATATCATAACAATTTTATACAAGTAATTAAAAATAGGTATTATTATAATATTCAACAAAACAACTAAAGTATTTACAAAGACATCCACTACAATCAGATCAATTAATTAAACTAAAATACCATGCTATTGAAATTAAAATTTTTTTAACAAATTTTGTAAATTATCCCATACAATAAAATAAGATGTTTTTCTATTTGTTCTAGTCCTAATTGTGTTTATTTCCATATGGCACACTATATTCATAACATTTTTAAATTCATTGAACGAAGGAGGTGTATCTGAAATCCAATTTCTAGTTATTATTTTCCTAGCCACTGCTAGAATAGACCATAACAAGGGAAGCTTAACCTTTTTAACACTTTGAGGTACAGGTGTGTTGAATAATATAAGAGATTTAGAAATAATGAAATTATCTGTAAAAAGAGCCTGCAAAAATTCATTAATTGACTTCCAGTATTCTTTCAATTTTATACAGTCATAAAACATATGAGCCCAGTCAGCATTAATTTCTACATTACATCTCTTACATAGATTATCTTTATTATTTATTTTATTCATCATCAAAGGTGTATAAAAAGATCTATGTAAAAATTTCCATGTATAAAGTCTCCAGATAATGGAAGACGTAGTTCTATAAGCAGATTCCAATATGTTCTGTGGTGTTTTGAGGAGATATGTCAGCTACTCTATTCTTCAGATCATCTTTTTTTTAGATGACATGATTTTTTTTCACACCATTTATTTAAACTAGATATTTATAACAATAAACTTAACAAACTGTCTTAAATATAATAAATTTTAACAAATACCTTTTTTAAACATCGTTATTAAATGCCGTTTTAGAGCAGAACACCAGTTTTGATTATTATAGCAGATCATGGCACATCATGCTTTTGAAAATGAGATAATAAACTATTTTCTTTAATGATATTTTCTTTGTCTGTTGCTGAACCTCAAATAAAACCTCTGACATTTTGGATATATATATGGACAATTTATACAAGTAAAGTTTTTATACAGAGCACATTTTTGATGTCAATATAAAAACTCACAGGCTACATTTTATAGGACAGCATCCATTTAATTATTTAACTGATTGCCTGCATTTCTTGCTTTGAAAAAACTCATTCTGGGATTCAGTAATAGGCCTAGCACAAGCCATAGGCCCTGCTGCCTTGGTGTTGCATTTTGTGATTTAGAGACATATAAAATCCTGTGTTATAAAGTGATATGTTACATTTCAGAGACATGTAAACTGCTATTATCAGCTCAGTTGCACTTCTTTAAATAACAG